>NC_056733.1:724521710-724764210 GCF_019279795.1 Protopterus annectens
ACCTTTCCAAAACAAAAAAAAAACCCCCCAAAAAAAAAAGCAGGGGGGGGAGTGAAAAATTTTCCAACCCTTAGTAATTTAAAAACCAAAAACCCCCCAACTTTGGAAAAAAAAAATTTTTTCCTAAATTAAAAAAAACACCAATTTTAAAATTAAAACCAAAAAAAAGTAAAAACCCCAATTTTTTGAACCACACACAAGAATAAAGTTAAGCGCTTTCATCAGTAGACTTCATTAGTACTGTTTCTAATGTATAAAACACTCTCTTTTATATATAACACAGGTCATTCAATAAAAATTAATTAGTCATGTGCAGTTATTAACCACCTCTTAAATGAGAAAAGTTTTGTAAAAATGGTTTATCAATATAAACCCTTATGACAATAAAATCCAATTATTTGTAATACACTGCTTTTTAAAAACCTTAATGTATGAGTCTAAAAGGTAATTATAAAACTAGACTAGTGGAACACAATGCTTCAAAGTGTAACTAAATGCTTGAATGTTATAATTTATATGCCCTATATTTAAGCTCAGGTTTAATACTAACACTGTCATTAATCCCTGGTGGGACCATAGCGTTTAGCTCAAGTTGCCATCTAACCTCAGCCCTTAACAATTTATTATTCCAGTCTCCACCTCTCATGTCCTTGCCCACCACTTCAAGTATGCCAAACAAAAAGGAGTGGTCAGGATTTATATTAACATGTTTAAATAGAGCATTATTCTCATCTTTTCTAGAAATACTATATAAATGCTCATAAATCCTCCTATTCAACTTTCTCTCGGTCTTCCCTATGTAATAATGGTTGCAAGATTGACATACAGCTAAATAGACCACACCTGTAGTGGTACAAGAACCTGCCCTGAATTTAACCACAGTGTTGTAGGGTCCCAGTACAACAGAAGGAGTTCTTATAATGTGTTTACAAAAATCACAGGCGCCACATTTAGTAGTCCCTTTGCTGTTAACTTTCTTAACCTTATCATGCTCACCCCTACAAATGCTTACACAAGATATATGTGAGTATGTAGTTTCTTTTCTACTTATGTAATTAACTGCCATACAAAAGTAGTTATTGAGAAGTATTCTTCTGGCACATGAACTGTTTGTAAACTGTTATATTGTGCATATTGATGTACTCACTTCTGCAGGGTTTATGTATTTTTATTGTTGACATTAGCACAGGATTCTCAGCTAAACTGGACAATTCCACTACTGCATATGCCTACCTACATCCTTGGTAGACCCTTAACACACGTATATTTAAAATTTGGGGGGGGTGCAGACATACAGAGAACATTACGTCTTATTGTGTGAGTGTTATGTTACTGGACTTAAAGGATTGGTGTGTACCTGTTAGTTTATCAAGGCAGGTGGTCTGTCTGCATAGTTCCCAAATGTGAACCTATCCAGATGGTAGCCAGATGTTAGCCTGTTATTCTTTGTCTGTGCAACCCACAGGTGTTTTCAGCACTGGTACAATGGCATTGTTACAGTCAGTTGCTACCAGTACATGGCTAGATCCTTTGGTATTTCTGTGTTGTACTCCTACATAAGGGTATGCTTGTGGAAGTCCTCCCAAAGCTATTTGCAGAGTGTGTAACAGCAGATAAGCTGATATGCCTGTGTGTTTGTGCCTCTGCCAGGCCTATGAAACACTCAGATACATATTTGCTTGGAGTCAGGGATAGGTAGTTAAAAGTGAGGTACACCTTCCAAATAATAGAGACAGTAAGTGTGACTTGAGTGAAGCAGTGCATATGGATTAGTACACCTTTTATAAAGTACAAGTGGTGTCTACTGTTATTATTGTGATTATTCATTGTGTAATACAACACGTCTCTGACTAACGTCAGTACTTTTCAGAGGGATTCAGAGGAACACAGCTAAAATATGTTTCACAATCAGGGACATCCCTGAAAAGTAGTCACAGTTAGGAAGTATGGCCTCTGCCCTAATCAGATATGCCAGTGTTTGTCCTGCTATGATACTATGTGGGGGTTATAAAGTGCCTCTATAACATTATTTGCTGCAAGAATGGCTACTTCTCTTATCACAGTCATGTAATGCAATTCCACAACAATTGCTGGTAAAGATCCACAGAACAAGCTTTGTGTTATGGCCTTCCTATTTTTCCTTTACATTCACTCATTGTATTGCATGATATATTTATTTCAGCACCAAGTTATTGTATATCTGCTGTGGCTTAGTGGTACTTTATGCAGTCAAGTGTATCCAAGGTCTGGGGTTCGAGACTAACAGAGGTGTTTTGTTTTGCTGCTGAGCAGAACAAGGGTCCTGACATACAGCGTGATTAAGGCACTTTTAAGCAGTTGTAAGCAAGTTTGCGTGAATTTGTGCAATGCTTAGCAATGCTTAGCTAAGCACGCACATGTGCACACTCGCTCAAACCTGCTAACTACTGCTTAAAAGTGCTTACTCTCACTAACCCCCACACTAATTTCTTTGAAAGAAAAGAAAATGGGGAGATAGGAAAGTGGTGAAAAAGGGAGCACAAAGAGGGCAAGACAGTAGGGAAACCAGCTCGGGATATGCAGGACAGGTGTAGGGAATGTCCATAGCTGCCCATTTCTTTACCAGCAACAACTGTGCATATGTTACATATTTGGAGTGAAATTTGAAACCTTCCACCCCTGAGAGAGGGATGAGGACAACAAAGTATGTTGTACTGCCAGTTATAATTATCAGTTTACATGTCCAGCAGACATGTGTGTGAAATGGGCAGCTATGTATGGGGCATAATTTTTTTGTGGGAACAGATTGCCCTTTTTTTTCAGGTGAGAGTGGAATGTGAGGTAGAGGAAGTAGGTATATTTGGGGAGGTAGGTTGGGGAGTTAAACAGACAAGACAAACAAGACGCATACAGGGGCGTAGTATGACACATGGGGTGGGTGAACACAATTGACGGGGATGGATGTTTGGAAATCGCAAGCCCATGAGCCCACATATGGTAACAGTGAAACTAAGATCCCCACCCATGGGCAGTCACCATTGCACCTTCACAGCCCCGAGGGTGGCTGTGCTGGATGCTGTGTAGGAGGGGCAGGCTCACCCGTGAGTCGTGCCACTCTCGCCTCAAGCTGGCGTAAGGGATCAGCGACTAAACGCTGGATCTCCTACACACCACAACCCGGACCCTTGAAGGGGTGACAGGTGGCCCTTCTCATGCGCGCTTGCGAGGGGGACAAGCCCCATCCCCTGCAGTACTTCCACCCAAAGGTGGCACAGAACCAACAGAGGAGGGGAGCCCGAGCTGAGCACCGGACATGCTGTTGCCAGGTGCAATCGCCAACTGAGGAAGGACAGGTGGGTCCGCTGGGACCGGCCTTCCCATATGTTCTGTGATTAGGTGTGTTTAATTACAACATAGACAACAGCATTCCAAATTAGTTGTAACAGCATGCAGTAATATTCCCATTAACCCAACACACCAGGGTTCCAACAGTTGAACAGCAAGCATAACACATGCATATATTGAACGACAGTGGACATTACAACAGCATGCAGGGATGATTGGTGGCAACAGGCCACCAGGATTGTGGTGTTTGAATAGGACATATGTCCCAACAAATGTTTTGAGATTAGACATACCCATTGAGGTGTGGAATTGCATTGTTTATGCACATACAGTAGGGTGTAAAAAGAAACCTCCATTAACATCTTATAAGTACTTTTAGTCTACACTACATTCCTATTGACTGCAGGTGTATATACCCTACATGTATTATTACACTAGGCAACATGCATTAAGTTGTGTAATGGGTTTGGCTAGTTCATTATATACCTGACCTATATCTGACATACTAACTGTCCAAGATGCAGATGTTACTGCTACATAGTTATACTTTTTATTTATATTTATATATCTACATATCTGGATGTGTTCACGTGACATTTTCAGTTAAATTTCTACAGAACCCTACATTTCATGTAGTACACTCACATTTCTGGGGAACACATTGACAAGCTACTTGTGTGCCAGATTTACCTTTGCATGCCAGCCATTAACCAACTGTTGAGGACTATATATATATGCTTCACAGCTACTGGCACTCCCTTCATCCACTTTATATGGGCCTGCCCAACTGTGGGTTGACAGCGCTTAATACAACAGTACTATTTATATAATGCAAGAGTACAACAACATTTCGAAGTAAGTGACACGGACACACTCCAAGAATTATGCCTTTATTAATTACATTACACACTTTTCTAGATGCTCTCTCATTTATTTGATATTACAGTGCATGCAGAAGACTTATTCAAGATGTATTATACCTTTATTAATGGGTTACAACACTCTTTTTCAGGCTCTCTCACTTATTTTATATAACAGTACATGCAGAGAAATTATTCAGGACTTATTTTACCTTTATTAATGGGTTACAACACTCTTCTTCAGGCTCTCTCACTTATTTTATATAACAGTACATGCAGAGAAATTATTCAGGGCATTTTATGCTTTTATTATTGGGCTACAACACTTTTTTTAGGCTCTCTCATTTATTTTATATAACAATACATGCTGAATAATTACTGACATGTCTGGTGGCGCAGCCTTAGCAGCCTATCTGCATAGGCTTGCTGATTCGCAGCACGGACACCTGCAGCTGTGAAGTAAATGAAGGGATATTGAGACATACCTGTCGATTATATAGACTACAATAGCTATTCTTACATACTCCATTCCATGGCTACCTACTTAGTAGTGGGGCATTGTCATTTCCATGGGCCTCCTGTATCCATTGGTTCAGTTGGTCCTGCGTCCGTCTCTTCAGGTCTCCATGGTGGTGTCTGACCTGCTCACCAGTCCGAGAGACGCCTGTGCCACTGGTTAGATCATGTGCTAGACAGTGCCAAGCTTCCACTTTGTACTCCGTGCCTTGGAACTGGCCCTGCAGGAGTCTTGCATCATGATAATGGACAAGGAGCCAAACCATCAGTTTTGACTCCTCAGTGCCACACCGTTGCACTCGAAAGCGAGAACCCTCTCCAGCACCAGCCATTCTGACTGCAGATGGGAGCTACAACCAGTTATGGTGATTATTCCTGCCTATGGGGCTTAAATATGGCTCATTTCCCACACTTATTTATGATTGACCGGTTTTGAAAATTCTCAGCTGAGTGCAAAAATTGCTTAGCACTGAGTAAACTTTTATTAATATGTATATGTATGTTAACAGTGCATGAACAGCAAAAGCTGTCATGGCTTAGTGGTTCTGTACTTTGATTATGATGCACAGTATCCCGGGTTTGAAGCCTGTCATTGCTTTTTATTTTACTACTGGCCTGACCAGCTAGGAGGTGTGGCTATGTTTAGCCGACTTTGCTCTACTTTGCCCAACGTTGCTGTACGTTGCTCTACGTTGCCCGACGCGCTATTTGGCGCTGTGCACAGCTCTGCGCAAACATGTTTTGTTTTCACTAGTTGGCACGATGCGCAGCTATGCGCAAAGCCATTGCGCTAGTTAAAGCAGTGTTAAGCTATGGGCAATTATTCTTAAATGTGCTTAATACTGGTAAATGTTGCTTAGCAGTGCTTTGCATTGCTTAAGATAGGTTACTTATGCATTCATTAGTATGCATGACCGTTTCACCTTCTTATATATATTTAAAATATCGTTCACTACTACATAGGCCATTTCAATGCATTTTAATAAAATTTAAAAGGTAAATGTCAGGAATTATTTTTATGCACAGATTTCCTACTGAAAATGGAAAGAGCAGTGGTGGGACTTGAACCAAGAATGCCTCCTCTTTGTGCGAAGGCTCTACCACTACGCTATTGCTATTTGGCTTAATGTGCATATTAGTAGTTTATTATCCTTTTCAATGCCTAAACTGCTTACTGTAGCTAAGCAATGGGCACACCCGTGCACACACGTGCAAATACGGGCAGCTATTTCAGGAATAATAAAAAAAAATTGTTTTACATTTTATTTCATTCATACAGGGGTTTTGAATGTGGGGGAGTGTAGTGTTGGGGGTATACACATTTGAGCGGACTTGCTTATATCTGCTGACATTTCCAGATTTAGGCACTTGCAGGGGCGTGGATATTTTGACTGCTCGGCAGTCTGACACGCCCCCTGCACTCCTACACGGTCCGTGTTAGCCTTAGAGTTGAGTCAGCGCGCCCTCATGAATATGCATGGTGCACTGACATCATACTCTTAGGCGGCCGTTTCCGAGTAAGACTTAGTTAGTCTTACATGGAGGATTACTGAATCCCCCCCTTCTCTTAGTTGCTTTATAGTTTCCCAATTCAGTGCTTCCATGTTAGCATTTTATTTCTTCCCTTCCTTTCCCTTACTGCTTTGTATTTTTGTGGTAAGACTTTAACTTTTCTTAATTTAGATGCACAATAATATATCCTATTTACTCCTGTTATATCACATAAATTTCTGTTAATAGTCTTGATTACTGTATTCATCTGTTCTAACATTTCGGTCTTATTTACTTTCTGTAATCTGTTTCCTTCCTTGATCTTAGTATGTATATCTATCTCTATTAAATTAAGTTACTCTTCCTTTAGCCCATTTTCATCTAAATTGAGGGCACATTCTTTTCTCTCTGTTTCCTGCAGGCATTCTATAGAAAGTTCCAGAATGTTTTTCTGTAACATATCTTATCTTCTTCAGCTACATCTGAGCTCATCAGCCTATCACTCCACAACATTGCTTATGTCAGAGTTGTCACTGTTTCCTGCGCTTTCCTTTGCTGTATAACTCCAACTAAACTTTTGTACTGGTTTCTTACTGAAGGCTCCAGAGCCTCATCAGATGCTTCCTACTCCACCAGTTTCTCCTTGATGTGGGGAAGTTATTAATCCATCATGCTGTGCCATTACTCAAGTTGAATTTTTTACACTTAGTCCTTCTCTTCAAGGGTAATTTATAACTTCAGTTACTATTTCTTTAACTTCTCCATTGCTTATTCTCTTTTCTACCCCCTCCCCATGTTTTCTTATTTTTATATTGTGAAATTTTGTATACCTGGGTGCTTTTGCCAGTATTTCTCTTCAAATATAATCAGTGCTACTTTATTTCTCTTTAGTTTTGCTCTTTCCTTTGCATAAAATATTTCACCATATCAAATCTCTTTTTCTTTCCCATGCCCATATTTCTTCTTCAGATGTCTCCTGCTCTACCTATTTCTCCTTATTTTGGGGACTCATTGTTCCACCATTCGGTGACATAACCTGTGTTAGAATGTCTTCTATACTAAATCCTACACTTTGCAGGTATTCCATAACTTCAGCTGCTGTTTGTTTAACTTCTACCTTACTAATCTCCTGTTATATGTTCCACCTTAGTGTCCTTATTTTTTTGTATTGTAAAACTTTCTATCTCTTGCTGTCTTTGGAGCTACTTTTTTGTATTGATTAGTTTGGCTTTTTCCTTTGCATAAATATTGCACTATATCAGATCTCTTTTTTGTTCGCATTTCCATGTTTCTTTTTTAACTTTCAAAAATCTCTGGGTTTTGCTTTTTATTTTTTTTGCACTTCCTCTGTCGCTTCTTTTTCCAGGCAGCCCAAAGATTCTTTGTTTATGTAATGTTTTTCATGGATCCGTTCTATTTATGAATGTACATTTGCATCATTTGAAGCTTTCGACAGTTGTCCTTCTGCAAGTAGTTTTTTTCTCTCAGAATCTTTTTGTATATATTCTATGTGGGAATTCTGGACTTCTTGCATATTAGTAACAACACCTACTTTCTTCCTTATCATCAACAGTCCTCTCTATCATCTTTATAGATCATTTTTGGCCTGTCAGTTTTTATGTTTTTTTTTTTGTTTGTTTTTTTTGTGGTCTGCTATTTCCTTCTAGAACTGGGGGGGGGGGGCATCCTCCCTCTGAGTCTGGCCTAACTCCATTGTAGGAATGTTTCCATGTCTTCTACATTGCCATTTTTCCAGTCCTGGTACTAGTGTGCATACCAGGATTGGGCATTTTTTTTTATTTTGGGACTTCTGCACCCACGTGTTTTCTTTTTTTAACTTACTTCTCTCTCTGAATTATGCTAGTCAATATAAAGTCTATATATCTGTATTGCCATGGTGAGATTTTGTGAAAACAGGGTCCACTATGTAAAGATACTCACCAAGACTTGAGGGTGATTTCAGTTCCAGCAGTACTACACTCCCTTTCTTGCTGATTTCATCATCTCTTCATTTTAAGAGCAGACTGATGGATTTGAAGAATAAAGCTGCATAGCTTCTTACACTTGTCTTACAGTGTCTTAATGGTAGACACGGTCATTTAAGTAGACATTGAGAAAGTGCAGAAATAGAACCTACAACCAAAAAAGCCAGGGAAAGAAAATAACTGACATGGTTAAGAAAGTACAGACAAATGGTGTCGGAGCTGCATTTACAATTTCTTAATGGCTACACAATAGCCTCTGTAAAAATAATAAAACATAGGTTAAGTTTGCATTAATCAAGGAAGGACACTACTGCATTAGGAAATGCATCAGCAGTCATTCCACAAAAGCACAGTAGACTGACTAGGCTAAAAGCTAGAGTGTGAAGATGCATGCAGATCACATCTAGCTGAATGATATACAGGAAAGGCTCATAGGTTAGTGCTAGGCTATTGATTCAGGAGACCATTTGTAGTCTGGTCATAAGATCACAGATTTATAGTTACTCATTTTTATGAATTAATACTTAATTCTGAGCCCTACAAATGAGAGCTTGGGATGGCTAGCTCATAGGTGTGCATAAAAATGAATAATTTATATTAAGTTTTGGCCATTTTCTGTAAAGGCTTAAGATGTCTGATCTGGGGTGTATTTATTATTAATCATCTATTTATCCAGGATTCACTTAAAAAGGGCCAGGGAGCTACTTTGCTTTACATTCAAGTGGAGTGTATTTCATAAATGATTGTCTGTGATAGATATCTGTCTCACCAGCATGTCTTATTTATGTTTCAGTGGATGTTTAGATCTCTTGAGTGGTTGATTAGAATGTTATTTGTTTTGTGGATGTTCAGAAGGTCACATAGGACTGGTTCTTTTGAGGGTCTGTAGAGAACAGAGTGGCCCTGTCTCAGATCTTCATAGGAAACAGAAAAAAAGAAAAAAATGAGTAGCTCATGGAGGACATGCCCTTCATTGTCTTAATGAGGAAATGCTGCCGTCTCTTGACCTGGATCATCTGCTTAGACAAGTACATACAAATGGGGGGGAAGGGTGTTAATCAATAATTGGCTGATGAAGAAGGAGTAAAGATGGATCATAACTTCTTTGAAAGTAGAAGATATACTCCTGCTGATTAATCTGGCTAAATAAAAGGATTTGCTAACAACAATGGACAAGTGGTGATCAAAGGATAGTTCATTATCAATAAATCACATTTCAGCCCATACCCACCAACACCATTAAGAAACTGCTACAAAAAATAAAACCCTGCTCTACCTCAGCTGGTAATCTTCCACCACACTACCTCAAACTGGCTGCTAACTCAATCGCCTACCCAATCAGTATCTTTATAAATAGGTCTTCATCTGAATCAGAAGTACCTACCATAGGTAAACAATCTCACATCACCCCCAATCCACAAAGGAGGCAAGTCTTTTGAACCATCCAATTTCCGTCCTATATCCATATTGTCAACCATATCTAAAATTGTCGAGAGAGGTATCCATCAGCAGGTAATGCAATATCTATTGCAAAACAATCTTTTAACCAAAACCCAACATGGCTTCCAACCTAGCCACAGCACAGCTACAACCCTATTATCTTTTATAGATACAGTGAACAAGGCCAGAGATGCAGGATGTTATACAGCCCCAGTATTCCTTGATCTCTCTAAGGCCTTTGACACAGTGTCTCTCCCCTTATTATTGAACACACTGTCAAACTTAAGCTTCTCAAATAACACAGTAAATTGGTTTCAGAGCTACCTTAAGAGTCATAAACAAGCAGCAAAATGGTCCAATGAACTCTCACCCTTTCTCAACAACCCTACCGGAGTCCCTCAAGTCTTCATCCTAAGACCCCTACTCTTCAACATTTTCAGAAACAACCTTCACACTGCCTCTCACCCTGGGACCCTCCAATACGCTGATGATTCCACCATAATCTGTACTGCTCAATCACTAATAGAACTGCTTTCAAAAACTCAGAAGTCCTTTACTGCAGTCAAATACTGGCTAAGATATGCCCAACTATTTATTAATCCAAAGAAGACAAAACTAGTTTTGTTTCATCCCAGAAATACCTCCCCTGTCACTGATCATTTTAACATCCTTGCATCTGACACACTGTCATAGAAATAGTGCAGGAAACCAAACTCATAGAAGTTATCATTGACAAAAAACTTTCATTCAACTCCCATATACAGCAAAATATAAAACGAACTCATCAAAAATTGGGACTCTTATATAGAAACAAGCACTTCTTTACTGCAGCAACCAAAACTACCCTTTCAAAAACATTTTACTTCCATCCCTTCTTTATGGTGCCCCTATCCTAACTAACTTACAAACCTCTACCCTAAGTGAGATGGAACAGTTGCAAAGTTTGCCACAAACTCTAAATATCACAGACACCACTGTAAACCACTTCTAGAATTAAACTGGCTTGAACTCCCCAAGCAGCTTACCTTTATTCAGCTATCCACCTTGAAGAACCTTATTTCAAGCCTACTGCCTGCCCTGCACTAGCCAGTCTAGTCACACCTTACACACCAAAATTGATCCCTACAATCAGAAGACAAAAATCTCTTAGCTATCTCAAAACCCACAAGAAAACCAGGTCACTCTCTGTATTCATACTCTGTCTCTATACTTTGGAATTCACTACCTCTAGCTACCAGGTCTGTGCCTGGCCTAACCCATTTCAAAGCCTCTTTAAAAAAATCATCTCGAAAATAAATCCATCCAGCATCCATGGGACCAGACAACTTTTCAGGCTGTGTACTGCACGAACTACAGAATGAACTGGCACCCCACCTAAGTACCATGTTCAATCATAGCTTCATCTCAGGCTATGTGCCTACTGAATGGTGCACAGCGACTGCTATCCCACTTCACAAAGGCGGTGCCACCACGCACCCCAGAAACGACCGCCCCATTAGCCTGATGAGCCTGGTCTGCAAGGCCATGGAACGTATCATCTTGGAGCTTATAAACAAAGACATAGGTGACCTCCAAACCCTGGACCCCACTCAGTTTGGGTTTGTATAAGGTAGCTCATGTCTACTAAACCTGATTGACTTCTTTGTAGCAGTCACCAGAGCCGTAGATGAGGGCAAGGTAGTGCACACAGCCTATCTTGACCTCGCCAAGGCTTTCGATACCATCCCCCACACTGGAATTATAGATAAACTCACTAAACTGGGCATAAACCCCTGTGTCAGAAGATGGGTGGCCAACTGGCTCACTGACAGAGCCCACACAGTAAAAGTAGCTGACTACAAGTCTGACTTCAGACCAGTGATGAGTGGAGTACCACAGGGTTTGGTCCTGAGTCCTCTCCTGTTCAACATCTACTTCTCTGACGTGCAGGTCAACACAGAAGGTCTTTGGCTAACAAAGTTCACAGATGACTGCAAACTGGGAGCCATAATGGAATCACCTAATTATGTAGACATTCTACAAAAGGGCCTCACATAGACAGATGCTTGGTGTCAGTCATGGACTCAAGCTCAATGCCAAGAAGTGCATTGTCATTCCCTTTGGGAAAAACTCAATACCCATGAACTACCACATAGGCGGTAGCTGACTAAACACTGAAAGTATGGTAATAGAACTCAGGACTTCAAACATAAAAGTCATGGACAATCAGAATCGCCATATAGCTGAAACACCTGATGTTCATAAGGGTCATTTGCATATATCCCATGTGCCTCTGTTACAGGAGGTTTGGGAGGTCACTCATTGGAAGTTCTAGCTTGGCTGGAGTTTTCATTTAGTTTTTACTGATTGTTTTTTCAGTGTGACCTTCCCACTCTTTGTTTTAAACACCATAGATATATGTAAAAAAGGTCTTCACAAATAATTTGTGCCATACCCTTTCAATGTGGAACTGTGTAGAACATGGACTATATAAGTGTCAAAATAAGGAAAATTCCTCACAGTGAAGTGCATTTGAGAGGCATGTTTTGCATCATCACCTCCAAAGACTATATAATCATATTTTATTCATATTTAAATGTCTTGTTTCAGCAGCTGTCCTCAGTAAGTCTAATATTCTAACCTCATGCGATGTTCTATACATAAAAAATATTTAGTACTATTAGAATGGGAGGAAGAACCCATCATCAATACCCACTGGCATGATTCCATTGATTGTTATGTCAGATTTTTGGATGACATATTCATCTTGTGGAATGGTTCAGTGGATCTTATTAAATAGTTTATTGATTATCTAAATAGTACTTGTTCATACTTAAAATTTACCCATGAACACAACAACAAGGGTATTAATTATCTTGACACATATGTTTATAGTGATGGGAATGGTTTCCAGTCAAAGATTTATCGTAAGGACACATTTTGTAGTTCTTATTTGGAATACTCCAGCAGTCACCCCAAATCCCAAAAGAGAAGAATTCTGAATGGACAATGCATAAGAGCAGTGCGGACGACTTCAGAGTATTTGGAAATGGTAGTGGAAATTAACAACATAGGAGAAATGTTTAGTAAGAGGGGATATTCAGACTATCTTATACAGGACATCACTAATTATGTCAAAAGGGAATGGGGGAAGAAATATATACCCCTATTGGGCAGAGACATGACTATTGACAAGCAAACTACTAAGGAGAGGGACCCTGATAATAATAAGGAATACAGTAGAGCATGTATATTACAATTTAACCCATCAGTGGTGGATGTGAAAAACATCATACAGAACAACTGGAACATTTTAAGGAGTGATGAAGGGGTTCACAATAAACTAGGAGATGTCCCCCACTTTGTATACAAGACAGGAGCACATTTAAAAAGAATGATAGAAATGAGGACTTCACATAAGGGTAACAACTTTAATGGTTCAGGGGAAGGTACTAGTAGATGTGGGCACTGCAACCAATGTCGCGCAATAATGGAAGAGAACACCATAACATTGGGAAACCTTAACAAAATCAAGACAAGATTTAAGAAGGGGAATTGTCAGACCCAACATGTGGTATACTTAGGTATGTGTACCAAGTGTCCTAGTTTCTATGTAGGAAAAACAGACAGAAGACTTAGACATTGTATATATGATCATCTATACTGTATAAAAAAGAAGGACAAAAACAATGCTCTATACCTATACAGGCATCTGGAATTCAGTAATTGTTGTGATACTTTCAAGTTTGCTATCTTGGATTGTGTTACGACAAGTCTAAGAGGGGGAAATATCAAGGCTAAACTGGGGGAGAAAGAGGTTAAATGACAAATTTTGTTAAATGCAGCCAATCCCCCAGGAATGAATGAATGTATCCTCACCAAACCTTTATTACAGGTATAAAATTCATTTTGACAACACATATGGAAATATACTGCTCGAATCTGTAATTTCTAGAAGTTATACATTTTTTTTATGTTTCATAATATGTTTATTGTATATTATGTTTATTAATTAGAATGTATATCTTACACACAATTCTCAGCCACACAAGAGTCTCCCACTTGATATACATATAATTTGTTATACAACAATTTTCATATACATTTTTATATTTATTATACATTACCTATCTATGAACTTAAAGGAATTACAGTATTTTATAATATCAGCCACACAATATTTAATTATATGGATAATTTTTAAACTTAGTTAGATGTATTATTATTAGAGAAAGTCATGTATTAATATACATTTTTATGATAACATAAAGTCTATTTCATTTTATTTAATTATTGGTGTTTTATTAGTAAATATACACATAATATGTTTTTAGTGTGATTCATGAGTATAGACATTAATTCAGATATCAGTTCATTAATATGTTATACATCATTGAATTTGATTGGAAAAATGAATTTATTTAAATGGATGACAAAGAACTTGTAATTGTTCTGATGAAATCTACGGATCAGTAGATGAAAGCGCTCAACCTTTTGTGGATATTAAAGAATTTTTGCTGATTATGGGCTTTTGAGACGTGACACTTATTTTGTCAGTGAAAACATTTTAGTGTTTTCTTTGTATTTGGATGTTCTATACATGTTATTGCACATGTATTTAAGAATGTGAGGTTCAGGTTCACTTTATAATATCAATTTACAGCAGTGCTGGATGTTACCATTTCTTTCATAATTCCAATGTAGTGTGTGTGTGTGTGTGTGTGTGTGTGTGTGTGTGTGTGTGTGTGTGTGTGTGTGTGTGTGTGTGTGTGTTTACCTTCTACCATCAATACACCAATTTTCAAATCACAGTTCATTGAAAAATACAATTCAAATGCAGTAATCCAAAAAACTAAAAAAATATTTTTGCAGTTACCAAGCTCCACCGTACCCCTATGTGCAGGACTGCACCACCCTAAAATATATAAAGCAACTCCATGGTTTCATCACAGTGGAGAAGATGAGGGGAAAAAAGTGCTCCACTGACTTTCAGAATGCATGTCATTGTGGTGAAATGACTGTTAGAGCAGTAAGCTTTGTTCTAGTGCCAGCGCACAGCATTGATTTCAGTTTAGACATCTGTTAACACATCTCAAAAATATATGATAGACAAACTGACAGTCCTATAAATGGCCTATAGGTATGGTATTTGCTATGTGTGAGTATGTAAATGAGTGTGTGACTGACTATGCCTGATCATAGGATCATAGCAGATTACTAGGCTATTAACCCAGAGGTCATTTCAAGTCTAGCTGTTTCATTCAAATGTAATGCCATAGAAATGTTAGTTAATACCCAAGACTGCATTTAGTAATGACTGTCCATGTCCAGGAGGGCTGTGGGTGCTATTCCCAGTAAGGAATTTATGGTGCTCCATCCATTCGTCCAGGTTCCTTTTGAACAGTGTCACAGAGGTGCTCTGTTTCACATGAATAGATAGGCTATTTCAGAGACACAACAGTTGCTGGGAGATAAATCTGTCCTGCCACCATGTCCTATTTTAGTTGCATGCTATATTTAGGTCCCTGGAATGGGTGGCCCTAGTCCCATTTGATTTAAAGATATGCAGCAAGTTCATTAGGTTTGCATCTGAGATTGCTCTGCAAGCCAGGCATAAATCTCTCCTAAGAAGTCTATATGATACAGACTAAAGTGACAAGGACTTTAGTTGGTCTGTGTATGGCACTTTCTGGAGTCCCTTGATCTTCTTTGTTAGAAACCTCTGAGGTGTCTCCTCTAGCTGTAGGTGCTTTGTATGGTACATGCTGAATGGGGCGTTATATCCAATTATGGGCCAGATTAGTGTCGAGTAGAGAGGGGTTATAACCTCTTTTGCTCTCAAGGCGATTTCTTTAATCAAGTGCACTACACAGAAAGCCTTCCTTACTACATTAGACACATGGTGGTCGAAGGTAAGGTCAAGATCAACTTGTTAACTTAAGTCCCTTACCACTTTGTGGGTACTTAGAATACTGTTGTTGATTTGATAGTGCGAAGGAACATTATGTGTGCTGAAGGGAATGATGATGCATTTCTTTGCATTCAGTTTGAGACCATGACTAAGACACCAGTCGTTGCCCTGCATAAGACCCTCCTGGAGTATACTGACATCATTTGGGGATTAAATAATTGCAACCAATTTGCAGTCTTCTGCAAACTTGGCCAGCCACAAGCCTTTAGTTTTGAACTAAACTTCTGAGAAGTATGGGGGCCCAGCACTGAACCCTGTGTCACCCCACTGGTAACAGGTCCGCTGGTTGATGTGGATTCACCCACTTTGATAGTGTATGTATGGTTTAAAAGCTTATCAGCAACCTATCTTACAGTGGGGGAGTTTACATTCAGTTTGCTAAGTTTGTTGGTAATGCCTGAATGTGGGATTGTGTCGAAAGCTTTTGCCAAGTTGATATATGCTGTGTGCACAGATTTGCCCTCATCAATGGCCCTAGTCACATTTTTGAAAAAATCCACAAGATTTAACAGACAGGATCTTCCCTTGACGAAACCAAATTGGGTAGGATCCAGGTTTTGGAGGTCACGCATATTTTTATTTATGAGGTCCATAATGATATGTTTCATGGCCTTACAGATGAGGCTGGTCAGGCTTATGGGTCTGTAATTCCCTAGGTCTGTTGCTAGCCTACCTTTGTGGAGGGGAAAAACTGTTGCTGTTCTCCATTTGGCAGGAACAAAGCCTGTGTTTAGACTATAATGGAAAAGTTATTAGTAGAGGGTTGTCGGTGTACATAAGGCAATTGCTACACTGCTTCAAAGCAAGGGTGGTCCAACTGTCTATAATGCTAGGTTGAAGACTGTTATCACTGGGGGGGGGGGCTTTTTAGGATCGATCAAGGAGGAGCTCAGTGGATGGATATTTATGCCACTTTTTTTGTTGTTGGTAATTTAATAGGTTGTAGTTCACTAGCAGTATTTCTTTAACTGAGAAAGTACTAAGGATGAGGCTACACTAATGTGCTACAACTGTAACTATGGGAAAATCTGTTGAACTAATCTGTTCGGCTATGGCACACAATTGTGCAGCAGTGCAGGATGCTGTGTGATGCACAAACAAGCAGAAATCTGCTCAAATGCATGGCTTAAATACCAGAAGCTAAAAACTTGGAAAAAAAAATTAAAAAGGCTCAAAAGGACCAGTGAGGATGCTTATTTCAAGCCCTAGATACTTAAACAGTGAAAATAACAAAAAGACCTTAGTAAACAGTGAAAACTTCAATACAATTTGATGAGCAGGCACAGTAAGGCAGACAACTGCAGTACAGCAGTGTAGATTAGTGTACAGTATATAAATACAGTATTAAAGTAGGCAGCAGGCAATAAAAAAGTACAGCAAATTTTATAAATAAGCAGAAAACAAAACATGCAGCATGTTTATTGGAAGCTGAGAAGCCTCTAGTTGTGTGTAAATCTCAGCTCAGAGTTACGTTTTCAAAATTAAACTCCTAAGTATGCTATGTGTATGTGTGTGTGCTCATTTGAATTTGTTATCCAAGCTTCAACACTGATCACAAAAGACGAGTTTCTGTCTCAACCTAGAAAACAAGGAAAATAAAGAAACAAAAAATATGTATATACATTACTGTATGGAAAGATAATTAGGATATGTTTTCTACGATTTCCATTTTCTATCAAATTTAGTTGGTAGATGTCCTCCACTAATGGAAGAACATGTACAGTTAGTTATCCCTAGATTACATTAAAAAGAACTATGCAATTGTGCCAGATGGTATCATTGGATATTCTCTGAGAGGTATAAGTAACTGTTTCCATCAATTAGTTTGAAGTGTATCCTGGGGAAATGTTTTGAAAGGGCACTATGTTTATCCTTTAAATATGTTTAATTTCTCTTGTAATATACATCAACATGGATTTACATTGGGAAGATCTAGCCTATCTGATTTGGTCAACTTTTAGGAATATATATATATAGTAAATGTGTTGGACAAAGGTTTAGCTACAGATGTGTTCTATTTAGATCTGGCTAAGGCTTTTGACTGTCCCATATTCTGTTTGTTGATATTTTGGATAGGACAGATATGAATGATTTTCTAAAGAGATGGGTTATAAATTGGTTAGGAGATCAGAAAAGCAGTAACAATTAAGAACAGCTTTTCAAAATATGTATCCTTCAAATGTGGGGTTCCCAGGGGATCATTTTTTGGGCATTTTCTGTTTAGGTTGTTAATGGGTGACTGTCCGATATCAAAACAAATTTGTCTAGTACATTTGCTGATGATTTGAAGGTTGTTGGTGTGGTGATAAATCTAATAGATCAACAGCGCTTAAAAAAACTATTTGGGCAGACTTGGACAGATTAACTATGTGGGTACAACATAAGGGTATGAAATTCAACAAATTCTTATTATCTGTAACAGGGGAAAAAAAATTAAGCAAGGCCTTAATTGACTTTCATAGGCTCTGGCCTTAAAATACATTTCATTTTATTAAAAAATGCAGACAGAAACAATCACTAAATACAGTATGGAGAGGGGCAGTCATGACAAATACATGAATCTACTGAAGTATATAGATACTCCCAGCGATTCAATACATTTCATGTAGGCTTCTCACAAAGCCTACACTAAGTTTACTTGTTAGCACAATGACCAGCAGCACTTAATCACATATGCATGTTGCTCATCACGCTTACGCAAATATAAATATGAGCAGTGTTGCTGGCCAAGAAAATGTGCAGGGCAGCACAAGTACAGAAAGAAAAAGCATTAAAGTTTGGCTATGGGCAAGAATGCTCCATGAAATCACATGGACAGCAACAATGACTACCCAGGTTGAAAGTACTACAATAAAAGCAGCAATACCACAGTAAAGAAAGGTGTACTGAGTGCAATGTGTGCTAAAACAAGTGTTTGCAGAATGACAGAATGGAGGAGGAGGGTAAACGGCAAGGCCAAATACAAGAAAAGGTACACTGGGCAGGGAAAGTGTGTTGATGAAAATGGGCACAGAAATGAATGACAGGAATGAATAAAGAGGAAAAGGCATGGTAACTATGGAAGTGTCCCCTAAATAGGATATTTCAATCTATGTACACTTCCAAGACAAGTCAGTCGCATAGCATTAAGCACATATGTAGATAGCACAGTATATACTGTTGTTTATACCTGCACAATTATATCATGATCTCAACACAGATAATAGTGTATATGTGATGGTCATACAAGGTTGCATGCCAATGGAGGTGAATGGTTGTAATATAAATATCACTGACATGCTCAATGGAGAGGACATTTAGCAAGGACAGTATATCCAAAAGGTGGTATGTGCACACTCTGAAGGTCTGCAAAATGACTTGCTTGAATATGACTGACATGTCATCATAGGTATCAGCTAATTAGGGACACATAGCAACAGACTCCTGGATAAATGCAAAAAGAAACAAGCACAATAATGGGCACTTTTAAAATATTTTGACCACTGAGTTGTGGCATTGACAGAATATGTGACTGCAACTTATTATACATGCTCTGCAGTAACAGATTTGTCCTATGATTGTCAGCATTCTATAAGGGAATTCACAATCCCTTCCCTGAAAATGACCACATTTTGGAGGGGTTAAGAGAGACAGTGTTAAATTCAGAGATGAAATCAGGAGCAATACTGGCCAGTTGAGAGGTTTGCATGATACATGTGCCACAATCCCCTTCTGCAAGAATCAAACCCATGCCAACAATGTTGTCACTGAGCTGTGTATTTACTGGGTGTAACACAAAAAGACATATCACAGAAGTAAAGAACACCTTGAAGGGAAGTCTGCACTGCCAAATTCTAATGGAGTATACATCCCAAAGAATAGTTCTGTATGGCCTACCAGATGTTTGGGAGCTCACTATGCCAGATGCGATACACTTGACTAAGCATTCCTGCCTAATGTAGCTATTGGCCATAGATATAACAACACATACAAACACCACACTATTATGAGTAGGTTCTATACACACAGCTGAATATTGCATGATTCAGTCACATGTAATAGCAATGGATGTTGTCTGAAGCATCTGTAATTGATGTGAGAATTAAGAAGTGATCCATTATAATGAATGGTACAGCAGTATGTGACACTGATGCCAATGCATCAGTTATGCCCATGTGCACAGAAATTACAGCAGTGCAGTCAAGTGTCAATGATCGAGGATGCTGTCGCTGTGATATTGTGCACATACCAAACAATACATGGAGCACACTCTGTAAGTACATGGCAAACCACAAGTGTCACATGCTCATCATATATGCCACATGATCACTGTCTCACTGACATTGCCAGTGAAAATGTTATACTGACATGAAATCCTAACATACATTCATATGTGTTCATGCAATCTATCAAGTGGTAATATTGATGTGATGTAGTGGCATGTCTGCATTGTAGTACAGTTACACAATAGCTGTACCAATGCTACAACTGGACTTCAGGTTGTACATCACCTCCAAATAAAACCTTGGCTTCTTTTTGTAATACAACTCTACCTATTTCAGTTCATTACATCAGTTGTACATCATATGTCTATATGTTTGTCAGTGGAAATGTGTGAGTGATGACCCTGAAACCATATATGGACACATTACAACTGAGGTGAATGCATAACAGTTAATGACACAAATGCTGACAGTCACACAATGCTGCTGGGGAACACCTTGATAATCTTTATGAATAGCAACACATTAGTGCATACAATGAATTCAGCAAAGCCGCAAGTGAATCTCAATATGTAACATGTTTGTGTATATAACAGCATTATAATATGTTGATGAACCCAGGAGTATGTGCCCATGTAATTAGTATGATGTACTATCGCTGTATGTCAGATATTTCCAGATGCTAGGCATACACATGCACACCTGTGCCATGCTAGGTACACACAAGCACACCTGTGCCATGCTGGGTATAGACATACACTGATGTGCCATGCTAGGTATACGCATGCACACCTGTGCCATGCTAGGTACACACATGCACATATGTTCCACGCTAGGTATACAAATGCACAACTGTGTCATGTTAGGTATACACATGCACACCTGTGCCATACTGCAGCTATCACTGTGATGGTTGAATGAGAACCTTGTAAAATATGGATATACTCCACTACAAGATCACATGTCCTAATAAGGCAACAATATACAAAGTACCATCCCGTGTTCTCTGTCCTCAGGAAGCATATTACTACAGTTGTTATGGAAGGATCATGTAACTAAATGGCAACAGTGGCCATCAACACAGTAGCTCAAATCCTAGATTGGGATACACTGCTGTAGGACTACAGTATGTCCACACCTCAACACAGCAACTTAGGATGACAACATTGACATGTGCAATGATCATAGGGTCATAGGACATTACTAGGCTGAGTGCCAAGAGCACATGCAGTCCTATCCAGTATTATACCATTTAAACCCAAATTGCTACAGCTAGGTGAGGAAAGACAGTATGGGTATGTACATATTTGTGTATGTGTTTGATGTTATTACAGACTGCCTATGTCCATATGTGACATGGGCATCACCCCATGACTAAATTAGCAATCGCACATCCAGTGCTCTGGAGATGGCTTATAGAGGATCATGGAGGGGCTCTGCTTCATGATGTGTGTATGCATCTTTGAGATGTTGACATCCTCAGTATTCCATAGAAACTATTTTATGTGGACAGAGGGGAAAAGGGGGATATTGGATTCAGGGGGTATGTAAAAGGATCTGCTGAGTGGGAGTTAAATGAAAAGACATTCAAAATGCCATACTATGACTATAATATACCACAGACTCACACACACACACACACACACACACACACACACACACACACACACACACACACACACACACACACCAGCTGACTGAGGTAAGATTCAGACACCATATCTCTGTAGGTATACAAGTTAAATTTCATACAATGTAAGACTAACACCACCAGAGATATTTGACTCAAGCAATGTCAGAGTGCACTTTATAGAGGATGACATCATCAGTGTATGCTGAGAACAGGATGTTGAGAGGGCTGTATGAAATTGCTGTGAGTCATGTAGCAGTGTAAAAGTATCTTCTGAATACTACTTTAGTGAGGGCCACAGGAAATGGACACATACTCTTCTGACTACGGACACACCCATTCAGACATAGATATGCACACACAAGTTGACATATGAGATTAGATCCTTACTGATCTAGTTATACAAGCTAGAAAACACAGTACTTAATGCTTGTGCCACCACAGAAGTTTAGCTTTAAGAGTGTAGTGTCAAGTGCACTTTATAGAGGATGACATCATCATAGTGTCACAGGTAAGATATACTGTTACGATACTTGGGTGCAAAGCCCGGACTTGTGATATGACTATGTGATCGCAATTCATAAAAGTACTTATGAATATATCCTGGCAAGCTAGGTTAGTTAAGTTGTTATGAAGGCATATTGCAGAAGTGAGACAGACTTTTACCTGTTTTTCAGGATGTTGTGTAGATGAGACAAACACACACACACACACACACACACACACACACACACACACACACACACACACACACACACACGCACACACACTAACGCACACTTTGGAAACACCAGTTGTACAATGATGGAGTCGTACGTCTTCATAATCAAATGAAGGTATGTCCACTTTAATTCAAGTTACTGACAATATCAGTATATGATCACAAATGACCAATGTCCACTGTCACTATAAACCCATATCAAATGTAACAGTGGAGTTAAGCTATGTAATTCTAGAATCTGTTTAACAATGGTCCAAGTACTGATACATCATGAATATCAGAAAGTATGTGTTCAGTCAAGGACACATGTCGCTGCCCTTCTCTTATGTTTAAGAATGCATTTCCATGTACTGGAGGAATACAGCCCAGTAACCGGAGTTAGATATGCTGTACACCTCTTCACAAACCACATCTCAGACAAGGTGATTTGTGTGGATGATGGCAAAGTATTAGTGCATACAGGATTCAAATTTCAGGAATTCAACTTGGACTTGTGAAGTAGCAGTGTCCATTGGTGTTCACTGCCAAACTGTGTGCAAATAGGGACATATAGTAATTGACCTTATTGAGGATAACTGCAAAGTAAATCTGTTTGGTGTAAATGTTTCATGTGTTAGGTTTACAAGATATGTTACGTGGGACATTGTGGGCAGCTAGTATGATGTGCACGCTGTAGTCTATCTTTGAAATGTTGGGGCCAAGGGTTTGTTATATAAATAACTGTTGACCTTGCCTTCCCAGTTTGTGCAATGTTAGGTGCTGAGCAAATGTGATTCCCTGCTTAAGAAAAACAATGGAAAAGGTAATGTAGTGCATATTCATTTGCACAAACAAGCTCAGTGTTGATGCACAGCAGTCAGCATTCCGGACAGTACTGAGTGTGAGAAATGCTCCCCCAGTGTAACTTTCTATGTAGCACATGGTATAAAAACAATGAGCTTGTCGTCAGAGCACATGTGAGCCTATGCTCAAATCCCAATGATTCATTTTTTACAAATGGTGTCAGTATGTCATTAGCTAAGTAAATGTGATCAGGACTGCAAATGAGACTATCACTTTGCTACAATGAAGTATGTGTCTTCCCCAGATTGTGTCAGTAATGCCTACCTCCATGCACTTCTACAACTAGTAGTTGTTTTGCATGCCTCACTGGAAAACACAAGTTCATTGTGTATGCAGCTTGCTACAAATGGCAAGAGTTGGTGCAGCTTTTGATATGATTAGGATGACTCAGCAGAAATGCTAACTGTTTCTGTATTGCTAGATATCCTAAAATGTGTGTGCAGTATGCTTCTTCACAGTAAGAACATCTTCAACATCATATTAGATGAATGTTTCATCCATCATTACCTGAACATGACACAAAGGAAATCCTACAGCAGATTTTGAAACCTTGCACAGTAAAGGAGCACTGAGAATGTACTGAATCAAGGTATTCTCTTGGTATTATCCATTATCAGAGTCATGTCAGTATGCAGAACCTGTGGGATGACCTGTACATCCATCAGCCTAATAGATACACACACGTAAAGGGAGGTGGGGGTGAAGGGGTGAATACACAAAGAGCTAGACATACACATAACAATGTCTGGTGTAATGGAACATTCATAGACATGTTTTATGTGTGTGTTCTCATTAGTAATTATTAATCTGCCATGCTCTGAAGCATAAAGTGACTGATATAGCCGCGAAGATGGGTTAAGAGAGAGGCAACAGGCTTATGACAAGCAGAACAAGGCTGGATAAATACCTCATAGTTGTGGGGAATGGACGTCACTTCAAATACTTTTTTTTCACCAGTATTCAATACATCTCTATGAGAACTCATAAGTGTGGCAAATGTTAATATATGGGTGATTAAATATTTCATAGACATATAACATCACACTAAGGAAAGGTTAGTTTGCTGTTATTTTTTGTATTACTGTATTGCCTTTCTATATTTTGAATACTGTAGTTTGTTTTCTTTACCTTGTGTTTTGCTTGCATTCTGTTTTAACAGCATATTAAAACTTCAAAAGAGACCACAGCTCTCTCTGTTCTGAGTCAGGCAGAATTTTTTCCCCGCACTCCCACCCATTTAAGTTGTCTTGTTAAATACCACTGTCTTTCTAGTTGCCCGCCTCTTATGTTAATCTGACCATATATCTCATTTCTCTCTACTTTCACTGGCTTATGTGAGTAATCACAAAATCATCACTTTTGAAATCCCACCCCTTCAATTATTTAAATTTATTGGCCATCCTACTGTATTTCATAGTACCAAAATACAAAAGTGACCACCCCTTTCAGTCCATCTTGCTGTTTTAAAAATAGTAACTCTCCACTAAACCTTAACTTTTTAAACAGGTAAAACTCAAGTTACCTACTTTCACATCTAACGTCTCTAGTGCAGACTGCAGAGTGCATTCTTTTCAATCTTACCTTTAAGCATCCCTGTGACTAGCACTTTCTCTAATACCTGCTGGAAAGCACTAGGAAGCCTTAAACTCATACAAACACTGAACTCTCCTTGTTAACAAGGAGAAATTAATAGTAGGCACTAAACAGCCTATAATTGCAAAGTACCTTGCTAAGGAAACAGCTCCTATACTTTACAAAGAAAAAAAGCCCCAAACCAGGCATGTCCAAGGGTCAGCTTCCGGTGATTTCTCCTGTCCACCTGGTGAATCTGGGCATACTGGGGCAATGCAGCAATTGCCTCATGTACACAGACAACCCTCTCCTCCTACCACCCAACACTACAACCTGTGAGAGATGCACTTACATAGCCAAAATGGAAGCAAAGCTCTCTCCACCCAAGATTGTGCTAAACAGTCAAGAGGAGAAGGTTAACACCCACACTACACCTCAAGCAACACATAGTCCTTCTAAACCCGCACTACCAACACCCACATATAGCAACACTAAATCCACATATGCAGAGGCCCTTAACTGTAACCTGCCCAAGCAACAAAGACCTCTGAAGCTGAAACACAAACAAACACCAATCACAACCAATGTGTCACATACTTCACAACACCAGTGTGCCACCCAGCAACAGCCCCTAAGGCAAGACAATGTACCTAACACTTTAGTCATAGGTGACTCTATAGTCCGGCACACTGATGTCCCTCTCACCAGGTTGAATAAGGAGAAAATTACAGTCAGCTGCCTGTCGGGTGCCAGGATCCGCCACATAACGCATGCACTCAAGTCACTCCACAACAAGTACAAATATGACTCTGTCATTGTCCATGTTGGAGTGAATGACTTGAGACGTACCTCCCTGGACTACATGAAAAGAGACATGGAAGAGCTCTCGGATCATGTGGCCCAGGCAGGTATGACCCTAGCCCTGAGTAGCATCCTGCCTTCCCAGAATGATACCACAATATAAGGATAAAATGATTGACTTCAACAATTGGCTAAGCTTATGGTGTCATTCAAAGGGGATCCAGTATCTGTCTGCCTGGGATGACATGACTGACAGACCACGATGCTTTGCCAGAGATGGTCTGCACCTGTCGTCCCTGGGATTCAGGTTACTGGCTAAGGCTCTTGCCACCCCTATAGTGCCTTTTTAGGCAAACTTCAAAGGACAAACCACCACCATAACAGGTACAAGCATGCAAAATCTGAAGGTAATGCTACTCAATGCTAGAAGTCTAAACCTCAAAATGCACTCTCTCGGGGCACTCCTAAAATGGAGAACATTGATCTCTGTGCAGTAGCTGAGACCTGGTTCAAGGCTCCAGAGAGCACCCTGCAATACCAGGCTACAACTCTTACCACACTTTTCGCCACCAAACCAGAACCTAAACACTAAAGGTGGAGGAGTGTCAATATTCACCAAGGATATTCACACCACCAGGCTAGTTGGCCAACACAATGTGTCTGAAATTCTCCAAGTGCAACTAACACTAGGTAAGACTGCAATCCAAATTGTAGCTTGCTACAGATCCCCACCATACACCAAGATTCTCACTACACCTTTCTAAACATACTGGAAAATATTAAGATAGAACCAAACACCCTAATACTGGGTGATTTTAACTACCCTGCCATTAACTGGGAAAACTACTCATGTCCCAACACCTTTGCGAACGGTTCTTGGAATTCATAAATTCCAACGCCCTGGATCAACTAATCCATAGTCCCACCAGGGCTCCAATATCCTAGACCTGGTCATTACCAACATGGGAAATCAATGTTCCATACCTATGGTCACCCCCTCGTTAGTCAGGTCTGACCATAAGCTAATCACCCTTAACATCCACATCCCCACCCCCACCCCCCCAGTAAAGAAACCACCATAAAAAACTTCTCCAAAGCCAACTTCATGCTACTCAAGTCAGAAGTGACAAACTTCATGACACCCATGCAGACGGAACTGAAAGTTCAACTGCTGAATCCTACAGTATGGCACTGTACGAGCACATCCACTCATGCATGAATCGTGCCATCCCAAATAGAACCAAAATGCTCTCATCCAAAAAAGGAAGCCAATCTGGTGGTCCCCTGCCATAAACAAACTTTACAACAAAAGGAAGAAACTTTTGCAGAAAAGAGGAAAATCCCAGGATGCACAAAACTCCCTTACTAGCCTCAGTAAGAAACTGAGATGCCTCATAAAATCCTCCAAAGCTAGTTACGAAAATAAAATTGCCAAAGATTCCAAAGACAACCACAAAGCATTCTATAATTATGTCAAGAATCTAAATGGCAATGCTCAGATCTGCTCTGAGCTAAAACAGAATGGCATTAAATATACTGATCTGAAGGATATTGCCAATATCCTGGCAGATCGATTCAGTGCCAACTTCACCCCGCTCTCACCCGTAAATGGCCCATCTCAATACCGGAAGATTGCCAAATTCCAGTAATAACGGCCACACAGGTACAAAACACACTCTCTAAAGCCAAGAATACAGCATCCATGGGACCAGATGACATCCCGGGCTGTGTACTACATGAACTACAATATAAACTGGCACCTCACCTAAGTGTCATTTTTAATCATACCCTCACCTCAGGTTTCGTGCCCACTGAGTGGCACAGAGCTACAGTTATCCCAATCCACAAGAGGGGATCCACCTTGGATCCCGGAAACTACCATCCCATCAGTCTGACAAGCCTTATCTGCAAGGCCATGGAGCGTATTATCATGGAACTTATAAACAAAGACATTGGCAACCTTCAAACACTGGACCCCACCCAGTTTGTGTTTGTGAAGGGCCGATCTTGTCTCCTGAACCTGATTGACTTCTTTGAATCAGTCTCCAGAGCCATTGACAAGGGTAAGGTGGTCCACACAGCCTATCTAGACCTTGCCAAGGCCTTTGACACCATCCCCACTCTGGAATCATAGATAAACTTACTAAGTTGGGCATTAATCCCTATGTCACCCAATGGGTTGCTAAATGGCTTACTGATAGAACCCACACTGTAAAAGTAGCCGACTCCAAATCCAGCTCCAGACAAGTGACAAGTGGAGTACCTCAGGGTTCAGTCCTGGGGCCGCTCTTGTTTGGCATCTACTTCTCTGAAGTACAGGTCAACACTAAGGGACTCTGGCTAACAAAGTTTGCAGATGACTGCAAACTAGGAGCCATTATTGAATCCCCAAATGATGTGGATACTCTACAAAAGGGCCTTACAGAAACAGATGCTTGGTGCCAGAGCCATGGGCTCAAGCTCAATGCCAAGAAATGTATTGTTATCCCATTTGGGAAAAAAACATGTATCCATGAATTACCATATAGGTGGCAGTACACTAAACACAGAAAGTGTGATAAGAGACTTAGGGACACAGGTGGACAGTGGTCTCACCTTCGATAACCACATCGCCACAACAGTCAGGAAATCCTTCTATGTGGCACACCTCATCCCGAAGGGCTTTTCATCCAGAAAAAAGGAGGTCATTGTCCCACTGTACTCATCCCTCATTAGACCCATTATAGAATACAACGCCCCATTTGATATGTACCTCTCAAGACATCTGCAACAACTGGAAAGGCCTCAGAAATACCTCACTAAAAGAATCACAGGCCTAAAGCAGATGCCCTATGCTGACCGCCTTAAAAAACTCCAGCTATACTCTGTCGCATATCGTCTACTCAGAGGCGATCTCTGCTTAACATATAAGGTCATGTCAAACCCAGAGCTGTTGGACATGCTACACTTAAAGAAATCCCAATCCCTCAGAGCTACACGCTCCAGGGATCTAAACCTTGTCATCACAATAAACAAAACATGCTGGAGGGATAGGTTCCTGACCCAGAGACTCCCCAGACTCTGGAATAGATTGCCCATACATGTCAAGCAGAGTGCCACTTTGGACTTCTTCAAGAGGAACCTTGACGATTGGATGGGAGAAAGGAAATTCACCCCAGGGATCACGTCAGTCGCCCTGCTAGACAGGGGTCCAGGAAAGTAAATAATGTGGGAAGAAATAGCCAGGGAATTGTTATGGCTAGGCTTGTATAGGCCCTAGGGCTGATAGCCTAGTACCAACCTATGAACCTATGAACCTATGAAATGATGAGAGATACATCTGGAATCAAACTCTGATGCTATGGGCAAAAAAAAAAAATCTTCAGTCAAGTGATTTATGTCAACATTCCACATGGGAAGCTGCACTCTATTACAGACAGCAGTCTAAAAAACTGTCAGAGTAACTGTTTCAAACTAGTGCCTTTACTCTGCCTTAACTCTGTATTCCTATAGTGCACATCTTTAAGGAATATTGCATGACTAGTGCAGCCAATAGCTAAAACTCACCAGGTTTTGCTATAGGACATGAACAGCCAATCACCATCACTTAGCATTGATATGTGATGCCAACCTCCGAGCAAATGCAGAAGACAAAAAAATGTAGGCTTTTTAATGGGCCATTTCTGGCAATGTATGTTATGTTTGATGCTATTTTTAGACCAGATTAAACATGTGAAAATGGGGTTGATACAAAAGTGAGGAAATGGGGCCAAACAGAGGAAAGAACTAAGGGGAAGCAATACATGTATTTGCAGTAGGGGGACAAGTGCCCGTTGTTTATATATTTTTTTGTTTGTTTTCAAAAAGAGAGGAATATTGGGGAAGAGACCTAGGAATGTGGAGGGTCAGATAGGTAGGGTAGGTGAGGAAATAGGTGAAGACAAAGGCAGGATATACATGACAGGCAAAGAGATGGTGATGTACACAAAATGGTTGGGGACCCCATGATTGGGGATAGGTAGGAGACATTGGAGGCACATGCTGTCAAGCATGGAAACAGTGAGAATCTGCTCCTCACCATAAGAACTGCATCACTGTCCCCTTCTTCAGTTCCTTGTGAGACTGTTTGATGTAGCAGTCTCTTTTCAGTATTTAGGAGTAACTTCTCTACTTGGTTGATGCGGACACCAAAGCCACTCTCTGTTAAATTGCAGATTATCCCTGGCATCTCCTTGTGGGTGACATAATCACTGCCTCCACCAGTACTCCTGGAAGGTACCACTGCACCACAAGCTGGGCACTGCTACCATACAAAGATGGACCAGGCAGGGTAGTGGTTGTGGAAGCAGTACGGCAAGGTTGCATCCCAGATATGCAGTGTTTGCACGGCAGCCGGGAAAGGGGTGGGAGGCCAAGCCACAGCAGTTGGTCTACTTCCCTGTGTTGAAATGCTTTTGATTTGTTGGCAGAAATGTATGACTTCAGAATGGTATGATTCCAAGTACCGCCCCAAAAAAAGGAGGGGGAGAGAGAGAGAGAGAGATAAGGGGTATAGTGAGACAAAAAACTAAAGAGAGGATTGGAACCATGATATGCCACCGTCATTCTTTATTACAATAAAAATCCATTTGTTATTATTCTAGCTAACAGCTTTTGTACTCAGAAAAATGATTGTGAATTATTATACATAATCCTTGAAATATATGTATATTCCATAGATGCTTTCAAAGATACTAAACAGTAAGTTAACACATGGCATTATGCCAATATTGCTACATTGCAGCTTTAATAATCATACTTGTTGAATGTGAATCTATAGGTTAATTGTGGGAAATGAACTCACATAATCTGAATACACTAATACACTTGCTTAATACACTCATCAACAGCAGAAAGCATGCATATTTTCTGTTACAGTTCAGGTATTCATGCTGAAGTTGCTTCTGATCTATGGAGCCACAATAATTACTAGAATTAGAGTCGGTTCTGCTACAGACATACCGCTTGCCTTTCTGAGTCGAACCAATCTTGGACCATGTGCCTCCCTGTTTTCTGCATTATCCTCTGCAGCTGCAAAATAGAGAATGAGAGAAGAAGAGACATGAAGCATTATGGATGCCATTTATGACTATCTAGAGCATTTCATACTGTTTCAAGTTGCTTGATCTGTAGACTTACACAGCTGGAGGGTGTCAGCAGTTGTAAACTCAGCCAACCACTAGTCAAGTTCTGCATGCTTGCACCTCTTAAGGTCAATGTACTGGTGCTACACTGCTCCCCAATGTGTGGTATGCCAGTCACACTAAAGACAACCTTGTCTAGGCTATACCAAGCCAAAGCCTTGTTCTGAGACCCAGTATAGTACCCTTACAGCAACCTATGGCTGTAGCGCTTCACAAGGAGTGCAACAAAGATTTTGAACTCCTCTATGCCCCACCTCTGTGCCTGAATTTGTCACCATCCTTCCCATCACCTAATGCAATGTCTATAAAGGTCCTCCAACAACAATAGCAAGTGTTTCCCCCAAATTGTGATCTCATGCTTTAAGACCAGTGTGCAAACACACACAAGCATGCCAACTGCATTTGTGCAATGGAAAGCAAAGAGAAACATTGCAAAACAAAGAGGAAGGGAGTTTATGAAACAGCAATGATGATGTGAAATTTGCCAGTGATCTTTGACATGTGTGATGTTATACCTGGTCACACTTTATCCACTGGTCAACCCTGAAATACTTAATAGCTTGGCTTTTAAGCCTTCATTTGGAGGGATGAAATGGATGACTTTGCACACATTTTCTCAGAACTCACATATTATTAAAAGTAATTTGTACAAGGCAGGATTTAAACATGTAAAAAATAATGCATACATTTTCACACTGGTGATTATTCAGTAATGCCACAGGAGAAGTGTTTTTCAAACTTGGTCATTAAAGATATACAGCATAAAGAGTGACTGGTGCTCTACTTCAATTAGGCCTGTAGATCTATGACATTAAAAGGTCCTGGCGTGTGCATTCTCAGCTGCGATGCAGGACTAATGTCTGACAATATATTGAAAATGGATAGACGTGCATGGCTTTAGTAAGTTTGGAGTTGTGATACATACCTTAAAATACATTTTGTTTTACAGTTATAAGTGGATTATTGGAGGAGTCTAGTTGATTGTCAGTAACATATTGTGTCCATCAGAGGTACTCAACTGCATTTTTTATTATATAATCATCACTGACATGCTAAACCATTTACACACATAGCATCATAGGATCATAACAAGTTACTAGGCTAATGGCTGTGGCCTTTAGAAGCCTAGCCAAGTTCTTACCCTTATTTCCATGATCAGCACCTATTCAAATTGAGTTCATATGCAGTTCATTAATGAGCTATGATTCCTACAAAAGTATGTGTAAGCAAGCAGTAATTATACCTTTCTGTGAACTAACCTACTTTATATAGCTATTGGTATTTAGTATTACCTTTATAATCAAAGCTTTGTGATCAATAACAGTAGAACACTCTTACTAAGATGTAGCATTTGTTGGATTGGAACCCTGGCTCACCTGTGTTCTTACTATGACCTTACTGCACTTACATCTGGTGCCACAGGGAAAGCTAGGCAGAAGATGTATTGTCCACTCAGTACTGTCCAGAGTACTGACAGCCATGCATCGCTACTGAGTCTGTTTGTGTGAATGAATGTGAACTAAATTAAAATGTTTACTTTTTCCCTTAAACATTGTACTGTGTTTTCACTCATGTAGGCAAAACAAAAATGGAAAAGGTAACGGTGAGCATATATTAGTTGTATAAGTGCTCATTTGACCCCCCCCCCCCAAATAAAAATATTTACTGTGGGACTAGAACCCTGCTTTACCTCTGTTCTCCTTTTGTTAATTTACAGTATTTACACCTTGTGTCATGGAGACAGCCAGCTAAAAGGTGGAATTTCTGCAGTCATTACCATCCATGGTGCTGACCACCAAGCAATGCCTCTAAACGTATTTGCACTCTGAACTTAATTTTTTTCAAATTTTCCTTAAACAGTGAACTGTGTTTGCACTTTGCCATGTGCCTCACACATTGTAAAGGGGAAAAAAACATAAAAACTAGATTAAAAAAGGAAACAAAGGTTAAACCGTTAGCTCCAGATTTGAGCCATCAGATCACTACACTTTCACAATACAGTTGCAGTAGGCTATCTCTCTTTGCCACAGGCACAGCTTTGCAATAGCAATCAAATAATGTGCATACGAGCAATTCCCATTTCATATCCAGTATTAAACAGTTCATACAGTTGGGCGATCTCAGTTGATTGTATATGTGCACATAATAATATATTTAGTAGAATGAGTGATCATACAATATTGATGAATATGTTTTCATAACTGCAGCTCTGTCTTACCTTTGTATTCTGGAAATCCTTCCCTTATCTCTGCTTTACTATCCGACATGCAATCTCTAGTGCATATCCTTTCATGTGATACAGATACATTGCAGTTTTCAGAAAAGGCAGGAAACTTTGCTATTATGCCAAAGAAATATACATATCCAGTGTTTGATTTTGTTTGAAAGATCACTGCAGCTAGTTTCATACTCTGTAAGTGTATATCACTGACACACCTAGATCAGGTAAGGATGTCTGTGCATTACTGTATCTTGCTTTGGTCAGAGCAATCATTCAAACCAAAGGGTAAAAAATGACACACAGACAAACCATTCAATAAAATCTGTAAGAAAAACTCAGCCAAGCTAGAGATTTTACTGTGTGATACATTAATCCTCCTGTAGTGGAGACCTATGGGGCGTATCCAAATGACCCCTAAAGAACATCAAGTATTTCATGTACTTGGCTTCAGAATGTCCATGATTTTTGTTTTTACTTTTTAAATCTTTATAGTTGCATTTAGGCCAATAAAGCCAAACCCCACTAGATGTGGACATGCATGTTTTGGCCATTTTATTGACCTTATCAGCACAGCATAAGGGGATAGTTTGACTATACTTCAAAAATACAGGGTCTATAAGGCCTTTTTATGGACCTCATCAGCATAGCATGGACATACAGAAGCCATATAGCTGAAACACGTGATGTCCATAAGGGGGTCATTTGCATGTATTTCATGTACCTGCACTACAGGAGGTTTAAGGTATCACACAGTGAAAACTCTAGCTTGGCTGGATTTTTCTTACAGCTTTCAATCACAGTGATCATTCACAGTTGCAAGCCATTAGCACCTGACAATGGTGCAGAGGCCACATTATGTTTACATGTGCTACACAAAGTCAAAAGTTTTGTATTCAGCAATTCTAATGAGTTCATACTTCATTTGCATCTTCACAGTACTCAGAGGGCTGAATCTATGATGAAAAGTAACCATATAGCTAGGGAACCTGATGATGAGGATACTGTTTGCAGTCAGGCTTACTGCTCCACTTGTGAGAATGTAGGTGTAAGTTGACTTTTTGGATAGTGAATATTTTAGTTACACGGGGCAGATTATTTGGTAAACTGCATAAGTATATATTATAGATGTCAGTCATGTCAGATATTGATGGCACTGCCAGACAACTCACTCACATTCTGCCTAGGTACATTTACAAGTACCAGTTATGCAGATATTTGCCATTCATTCATGTTCTTACACATGTATGTTTCCTATACACGTCAACACTTACATTAACAAATCTTCAGTTAGAACTGTTGTCATTCAGGGCTGACTCTGTCTGATGCCAGTAGTACACAGGCATTACATGGGGATGTAAAGCTAGTAAGCATTGCATGATAGCAACTGTAATCTATGTATGTGCATAGGATGAATGGTGTACCACTTAGGTGGTCAGCATGTGTGCTATCCATTGCATCATGACCAAAGTGAGGGTGTGTATGCCTATGTCTTTCTACTCCCACAGCAGCTGTGTGTTCCCCCTCTGACTCCTCATGACCATGTGGATGTGGTGACCCTGCCAGTAGTGGTGGAATGTATGCTCCTACCTCTTGGTGTTCTTGCTGCAGCTGTGTTTACAGGATGATATTGTGCAGGATAGCACAGATTGTAACATTTTCAGCATAAGTATTGGGATCATACTGCAGCCCCCCGTGCATTTAGGCTTCAAAACTGTGACTTCAACAGCTGAAACACATGCTGTGTGATGTTTCTTGTTTGAGCATGTGCCTCACTATAGTGTTCCTCTATTGGTGGATGTGAATTTCTGATGGGCATCATTAGCCGTGCTTCCAGTGCATCCTCTGCATCCTCCAGTAAATGGCCTTGTGGTACATTACACCTTGTAAACCTTTGGTAAAGCTATGAGGTGTGCCAGATATGGGAGTCATGGGTAATGTTGGGGTTGCTAGTACACACATATTCAGGATGATTTCCCTAGTATTACACATGACCTAGAAGTTAAGGGAGTGGATGCCCTTTCTGCTGATATAGACCCTTCTCTGTTCCCTGGGTGATGATTTGATGTCAATGTGTGTGCAGTCTATGGCACCCAAGACTTCAGGGCAGTGTGCTGTGGGGTAGAACACCTGCATAGTTCTAGCTCTGTCCTCAAGGGTACAGGGGAAAATACATATAGTCATTGGCATGCTATAGTATAGAATTCAGGAAATGGTGTATAATCCTAGATACTGATGCCTGTGATACCACCAGAATGTTTCCTGTGGTTCTCTGAAAGGTTCATGTAGCTAAAATTCTAGGAGTCACACATACCTTGGTCTCCACTGGTATTGGTTCCCTTCACTTTGCCCTTGGTCTCAGGTGAGGATGACACAGGTTGCAGAGTTCCTGTAGTGTGTCTGTATCCACCCTGTAGTGCTCTATTATTTCCAGTGCAAGCAGATCATGAAAAGTTAAAGAAGGTCTAAATACTCTAAATACCCTTCTCCTCCTTGCTCAAGGTCTATTAGCAGCAGCAGCATAGACTTGAGCCTGTTACACTTACACATGAAGAGAAGCAGCAACAGACCCTAACATTCTTTCTGTGCATTTTCTGTGGCTGTATTTGAAAAGACATTGGAGTACAGGGCAGATGGCTAAACAGAATACATATAGCTTGCTGAATAACTGCACCATCTTGGATTGCTTGATTAGCATGCAGCTTAGCTGTTTTGCACTAATTACCATAGCATGATGTTAATCTGGTTTCTGCATGTTATTGTGTGCATGTCATGTAGGGACACAAATATGGTGTGATTGAATTATGTAGAGTTATTGAATCCAGCCCACTATATTATTTAATTTATTAACATATAATTTCAGCTCCTAATTCTCTAATACCTGCTTACTCCCTATGTTTCATTTTACTTGTTTTAGTTCTCTTACTCTTACTGTCCATACTTTTAATCTTTATTTCTCCTTCTTCCCATATCTACTCCATTTGTCACCTCTAGCTGATACTTATTTCTCAGTCTCCCCTCTCATCCTCTCCTCTTCCTTATCCACTATGTGAATGTTGTACTTTGACATTTACTTTATGAGTGAGTAATAAACTCACTTATAACATGTCATTATGTTTCAACACTGCATGATACTGAATTTATGTTTTTTATTGATGTTATATGTGTACTATTCTACATGCCATGTGTGTATTAATATTTGTATTAATCTTTGTGTTTACAGTATATCGATGTCAGTTTTCACCTATGTATATGTATCTTCTGTTCTTATAGTTGTGGAGTTTTTCTCCTTTGGTCTTGGGTGAAAAAGGATACAATTATCAAGTCGGACTTTCTTGGTAAACAAATGTCAATTAACACACACACACACACACACACACACACACACACACACACACACACACACACACACACACACACACACACACGCACACACACACACACTTATGTGCAGGGCACTCAGAGTGACTCTTCAATTAGCTGAATTTGCAGGTTGTTAGGAAGTAGATGAATAGAACAGAGCAAGGGTCTGTTAAGTAATATATTCAGAGTGCTGACATTTGCATAAATATTTTAATTGAGCATGGAGTTTTAGTTACTAAGATATTTCTTTGAGATTGACATGGATGAATTACCACACTTTAGGTCCTAGTAATGAAAAGCAATGATCTGAGCATTGTAGTTTAGTTTCAGTAGCTTGTAGGGCAGGACTTGTATAGTTTTGATTTCTGAGGTTGTAAGAAGAGGACCCTTTAGTGATGTTTGTCTGTCAGGGAAATAATTGTGTGGTTATACAGTAGAAAATATAAGACCAGGACAGGGCTTTGCTTGACTGAAAGCCATTTTGCTTTTTGTTAATTAAGGTTGGACTAGCTGCTCTACCATTTTAAGCTTAGTCAATATCTCAAGGTTAGAATAAAAACTTGTACCTTGTATCCGCAAGGTGAAGATATTAACCATTATGCTAAACCCATCAATGAGCGACAGCCATCTTTATAGGTAGTAATTAGACTTGCAGTCCAGGGGTCTCTTGAGAAGTCTATCCCAAATATCCATCTGCAAGAACTATCTGGTTAAGTGCCTTTCTAAAGGTCACAGGGTAGCAAATGAGGGCTGAAGAAATCAAACCCTATACCACAGGAACTAAAATTCAGCTTTACCCTCTGTGCTAACTGCTTAAGGAGAAAACTTGAGCAAAGTAGGCCTTTCTAAATTCTTATGATCTTGGGTGGTCATCAGTAACGTTTTCTTTTTTTTTTTTTTTTTTTACTTGTGATGATACAGAACCTGTTGTTTATATTTCAGTGGTTCACCAATTTACCAGTGTTTTAGAATATTAACTTGGAGCATTAGTGTAAGTTTGTGATTCTTTTATGCTCATGTTTTTTTTTTAATAAACCTGATATACTGCTTGATTCTGTTGCTGTTGCAGTACATTGATTTGTTTTAAATAATGTACTCTTTTTGAAATAAATTGATTTAATATGTCCATCCATTCAAAACCCCTTTTCCCATTTTTGCTCATGATGTCGGGGTCCACTTCAACAGTGACAATCATCTACAGCCAGGGTTTACACCACCATGTGGCTAGCCCTGCAATGGTGAAATAGTGATTTAATCATGGCTATTATTTTTTGTGCACGACATTCATACTTATTAGGTAAAACAGTAAGATATGATCATTCTGCTTCTCCTGCTCTGATAAGTGTGGTGGAAAATAATAGGAATATGGATGACCAGGGACCATGTGCAGGATCAGTACAATAGCAATACTCGCAGAGACTAGTAATCCCACCTGTTTAGCAAGTACTCTTTGTACAGCTCATTTTATTTATTTATTTTTTTTTTATTGCACTAAAAAGTAAGAGAAATGCAATATTCTGATAGATTCAGAATGACAGTGGAAAGAGAAGTGAGTGTTTCTGGTGTGTTTTACTACTTCAGAATCTTGGCCAGATATGGCCAGACTTTGTGTGGTCAATGCAAATGGGTCAGTCCTCACAGTGGTGGTACTGGAGATGCTAAATGGTGGTCCCACCAAACATGAGGATGCAAGTCTGAGAACTTATGAACAGTCCCACTTCCTGTGCCCCAACAAAGCCCAAACATTCTTAATGGTTTTAAAATCACAATAAGTTTTGCAAGGGTAATGAAAGAACACCAAAGTTAACATGTTCTTCTTAAACTGTCAGCATAAATCATGAAAGAACAAAAAAAAAAAGGAAAAGAAAAAACTAGGACAGTTTTTTTTAGAAAAATCGTTAAGGCACTGACATATCTCTCAAACTCTCAAAGCCAAAAATCTGGATAAAGCCAAAAATAATGGGAGGACAAAGGCCCAACATAGGAATATAATTTAAATACTGCTGCACTAAACCTATATAGTTGCTAGAATAACAGGTTTTGTATTGTTAGATATTTTCTGAAAGATATGAAGTCTGAAACTCAAATTGCTGTCATTATTTATTATTATTTAGTGACTTCAATCTTCATTGACTTGCCAGAAATTTTTTTTTACAAGAAACAGACCACAAATATGAGGCAAAAATCTGGACAGATGAGAGGTGTGCACTGAGACTGTTTAAAAAGCATTACTAGCTGTTAATGATGCATAAATAAATCAGAATGCTGTTACTTAGCTAATGGTCTGTAATCAGTGAAATTGATATAATTTATATGTGAAAATTATCATGGCTAAGGAAAAAGGAACTTGTAATGTTAGTCTATTACTTGAATGCAATGTAGTAAACATTTCACAGGCTGACATGCATTATTTATAAAATATTGCAAGGAGATTGTGACAGTTGTTCAGAGTCCTACTAGTAGTGTAGGGGATGGGCACTAGAAGCACAATGGAAAACCACATTTGCATAAAGGGCAGGCTTCAGTGATTTATAAGATTTTAAGGAAACAGTTGAACATTAATAACAGATACTCGTCATCCAGACTGTACGCTACTCTGACTGGGTGTATTAATTACACAATGTACTGGGCTATAGTCCTTACTGCAATCATAACCTGCTGGACATGTAAGGAGCTGCTTCCTAAAATCTTTTTTCACTTTTAGTATTGCTACTGTACTTTATATTATTATTTATTATGTATTCAAGTTCTATTACATTTTAAATGAGGTGGAAGGTTGGTATAATGGTTAAGGTGTTTACAAACACAAAGTGCAGGATTTAATTCTCACATGGGGTAATTGGCTAGGCTTAAAATGGCCCATAAGGGCAGTTAGTCTAGTATGAACCTATGAACTGGGTCTGAATAACATGCATATTTAAATGGTTCTGTTATGAAATGTTTTTGATATGATATATTTCTCTCCAGGTTGCAGGTCCCAGCCTAGTCTGTCTCAGCCTCCTTCACAGTCAGTATCTCTGGGACAAACAGTCAAAATCTCCTGTGCCATGAGCAGTGGTTACGCTGTTCAAACCTATGATCAGTCCTGGTACCAACAGCAACCTGGGAAAGCACCACGCTACCTTCTCTACTACTACAGCAGTGCAAGCATGGGCTCCGGGGTCCCTGATCGGTTCTCTGGATCCAAGGACAATTCTCAGAATGTTTGGTATTTAACAATTTCTGGTGTCCAGGCAGATGATGAGGCTGATTATTATTGTGCCATCTGGTATAGCAATGCCCACAGTGATACCATTACATGGGGAACTGAAACAAAAATGTTCTGCATCATGTGTAAAGCTGTATTACATAAACAGATCTGCACCATCAGAGCAGAGAATACATACAAAAGACCTCAAGTTATATGAAAAAATGAAGAAAATTCACTTACAGAGAGATAGAATAATAATCCAATGCATCCCTCATCTACAGAATAAACTTCTGTTAAATATCAACCAGAGCAGAGCATGCAGTGGCTACCTTTGAAATCAAATTTAGATGAATAGATGAGTAACAATGATATTTATCCCAGGCATTATTTGTATGACCTCCTTGAAAAATGAGGGGAACATTAGCATTAAGTTTGTGTTTTTCTAAGCAGTATGTTAGGATTAAGCATCTTTTTCTACAGGCATTTAAGGTCTACACTTCTTATGGTCTGAGTGACCTTTTAATAACTTTATGTGGTCCTAAGAAGCTGATGTCAAACTCTCTTTTTCAAAAAAATAATCTGCAATCATGTGAATGCTTGAAACCCCATTTGTTAATTTTTTCTCGCAGTGTAAATCATATGTGCTCTTTTATGTTAATTCATGTCTATGCTGAAACAATATAGGTTGATTAAAACATTTCCAGTCCATTTCAGGTGTCAAACAGCTTTACTGTAGAAAGCCAGAGAAGGATGAGAAAATGAAAAGCTGAATTTACATGGTGTTAGGTCCTTTATTTTATTGGAATTAGTAGTTTGTATACCTCATTCATTGATATAAAACAAGAATACTACAAACACTAACAAAACCATGTGTTCCTCATTTCCGCTCTTGCTATTTCTCTCTTCCTTATTATATCCAAAGTATTTCATTTTCTTATTCCTGTTGTGCTTCTATTGCCAATCCTACCTTTCTCCTCTCTTGCCTTACACTTCATTTTTCTTCATCAATAAGCCCATCCTTCACGATGCTCTATTTTCAGCTTTGTTGCTTCCTCCCCTTTCTAATTCTAAATTCCCTTCATCTTTTCTCACCTATCACATTTCTTCCCTTTTTTTTATTCTTCTATTTCTTCGTTAATGTTCCCAAGTCTGAAAACATTTTTCCTACTGTTTCCTGTAGTTCAGTCTTATATTGTGCTAGTTTTACGTAACTCCAAAAGGTATGTGCTCTTGTTACTCTCTCTTCATGACACTTGCAGTATACTTCACTTGTCCCTGGATATATCCTGCTTAACATTGCTGCCATGTAAAAATATTTATACAGACACATCCTGGCAAATATCCTAAATTTTTGTGCCTTAGACACATACCTCATCAGTCTCTGAATCTGCTCTTATTCCTCTTCTGAACTTGTTCCTGTAGCTCCTTTTTTCTATTTTTGTATCTTTTCATTTTTCCTTAAACACTCTACTTTGTTTAACCATTTTTTCCTATCTTCAAAAGGCCTTTTATTAGCATTTCCTGTATTCTTTGCGCATCTATCACTCTTACAATTTTTGGTTCCTACTGCCCAGTTTCTATCCTTCTATCAAATATTCAGCCACCCTGCTAAATCTGTTTGATAATGTCATTCTAGTCTATCATCTAAGTGAAATTCTTAATTCAGTTCTACCACATTGTATTCCTTTTTCCTCCCAAATTTGATACCAAAACCCTACTCTATCTTGTTTTCTCTTCCACTTGAAAAATGTTGATTCTCTCTCATCTTTCCTCTATGCTCTTTCTATCAGTGTTAGTCTATCCCTCCATATTCTCCACTCCAGTTTATACAACCAAATGTTAAACAGTTTTTGGACTTCTTTTGACCATGCCTGCCTTAAATTCTTTCCTGGTGTTTCCCATATAGTTTCTATTGTATCTTTCGTTCTTCTCCAGTCTTCTTCATTTTCATTTACCATTCCCTTCTACCACATCTGTTAACTCTTGCCATAGCATTCTTGGCCTTCCTCTATTCCAGATGAATTCTCTCTACAGCTTATTTACCTTCTTCAAGATCTGAATTTCCTGTATTCTCCAGAAGTCCTGCCTGGATATAAAAATTGTAGTGCTATAAATATATTCAGTACTTTTGTACTCTAGTCTATATCCATCATAATCCTTTCCATTTCTCTCTCTGGTTTCTAATTTTCTCATATATACTCGTTTATTTACTTGTCATAATTTTGTCTACTTTATCATCCAACCATATTTCCAAATACTTGATTTCATTTTTTTTCCACATTTCCACTCTTCTCTCCTTTTCACTCTTTATCCCAAATGCCTGAATTGTTGTCTAGTTAAGTTTGTATGTAGATATCCTTACAAGCCTGTCTATGATATCCCAAAGTCTTTCTAAATCTTCAACTGGGTGTGCCATAGAATATAGTAATTTGTTTGCATATAGTGTAATCTTTTTCTGTCTTTGTCTTTTTCCTCACACCTATCTCCTCTCAGCTTTGAACCCCTTATCTTTTCTGCCAGTGGATCAATTTTCATGACGAAGAGCAACAGGAGCAGAGGACACCCTTGTATAATCCCTCTCTGCATTTTTATTTTTGTTAATAATTTAGCTCTAATTTTCATCCTAGCTGAGATCCTCTCATGCATAGCTCTAACTCTTCTCAACCATTCTTTAGGACCCACTTACTCATAGTCTCAAAGAGATATGCCCACCCAGGTCTTTCAAATGTATTTTCTGCATCAAAAGACATCTGGGTTATCACTTTCCTTATTTCTTGTGCATTTTGCGGTATCAGCATTGTTCTTACTAGAATATCTGCTGTCCTCCATTGTCCCACAAACCCTGTCTGATCATTATGTATAACTCTGGGCAGTATCTTCCCCAGTATATCTACCAGTATCTGTATAAAACTTTTAGAGTTATGATTTAAAATTTATATTGGCCAGTAAAAGGACAGAGATAGTGGATCTTTCCCTTCCCCTTCCTTATGTATCACCATTGTCACTGCTTCCGTGCATGACTCTGAAGGGGTGATGGTCTCCTCTCATTATATTGTTAAAGATATGCACTCACTTTTCTTCTAGCACTCCCTTCTTACAAATCCTATACCTCTGTGGGTACTCCATTACTACCCAGAGACTTCCCACTCACTCATTACTTTTTCTCTATTACTCTCATCAAACACTTCCATTCTGCCTCTTCCATTCTACGCTTTTCAAAGACTTCCCCCTGTTACTCCAGTCCTCACTTTCCCTCCTTTCCTGCTGTGCTTCATCTGTTTATAGCTCCTGATAGTATCTCCTAAGTTTCTCCATGATTCCCTCCAGCCATGTCTCCTCTAATCCTTCTTCTCTAATATTGATTGTTATAGCACTGGGATCTCAAGCAGTGTTAGGACACCAGCTGACAGAAATCTTCTCTGAGCAGCATGTGTGAACAATATTTTATGTAAATGCCAGTGACATAAAATAAAGTAAAGCTGCATAAAAATACAATGCCTGGCTAAAAGAGCATCAGCCAAGACAAGATAGCGCTTATGCATAATTCCTCTCTTTATCAAGGCATAATTAATATAAGCAAATATTTATGTTGAAAATAATTCCTCTAATAATCAAATGTTAGACAACAGATGCAAGTTAGCTATAAGACTTCGCAGGGTATTTTTTTTAGAATTGTTAGCTCAGCTACTTGTTAGGAAAAATAGAATGGAAAGGTCACAGCAGCCTGAAACAAGGGTCACACACTGACACACACTGATGTATTGTAACAGTAGGAATGGCTCTTCTATTAGAAGTTGTATAAAACATGTATTAATAAGTACTTTTCTACTTCTATCAAAACAAGAATGCAAATAATGTAAAATACATGATTTGTAAAATGTACATATATGCTATAAATATCAAAGAATCAGGAAATGTATATTATTCTATTTCATACATTATTTATAGAATGAATGAATGACAGGAGCAGTTGTGCCTTGCATGTACATGCTGCAGACTTTATATGAAGTTTTTATTAAGCTTTTGTATTATATTACTTTGTAAGTTGCAAATTTTCATTAATTCTAAATTATTCAACAGTAGCAATAATATAAACTGCAGCTGTAACAATAATAAATACTCTTTCTCATTAGAAACGTTCTAAGACAATTAAGCAGTAAGAACATATGATGACAAAGCAAGCTGAAGCAAGAAATGATTACTCTGTACTTGTTACCGAAAGAGGAAAACTTGTTGTATAACAATTCTACAGAAATAGTCTGTTGTAATTGTAAAACAACTTTTAAAATAGCTGCATGACCAACTTAGGACACATTGCATGACCAACTTAGGACACAATGTATATCGAAAGAGGCAGGTTGCATTTGTCAAGAACTGTATAAACATCCTGTACTCACCGGTGTATTTTGTCAGTAAACTAAGTCAGATACATGATCAGTTAGTCAGTCAGCCGAATTAGCTAGTCAAGGAATAATGAAAACTGTACTGACCCTGGGATGCCTTGCTTTGCTGATCATTTATTTTTCTTGTTCTTCTAACTGCCTGTATTTTGCCCTCATAGGTGCAGTGCTTGTAGCTGCTTTTACAGTTTTTGGTGCTGAAACCTAGAAGGAAGCAAAAGCAGAAAGTGCAGAGGTTGGAAACTTGAAGTAAAGTTGAAATATTGCAGAAAGGTCTTGGCTATTAAAAGTCAGTGGGTGAAGGAAGAACAAAGAGAATCAAAAATGTTGGATCCGTTTTCCTCCGTGGAGTCTCATCTACAGGAAAAGGAAGGTGGAAATTAAAGGCTGCGCAGCTAACTCCCAACACTGCTGAAATAGGGTGAGACTCTAGTCTTTCTGTTGTTTGTAGAATGCACTAAAGCTTTGTTCTCCTACAGTTACATGTGTAATCTGTAATTTCTGAGGCATGCAGTTAAAGGAATTTGCATGGTAATAAGATTTTTAAATGTGGTAGGGTTAAGGCATCACAGATGTTACTGCAACCAGAAACTATTAGACCTGAGAAACTGAATTTTAAAAGTAACAGTATTAGAGACTTATACCAGGATTTTATACTAGGAAAAGTACCTGTAACCAGAACTAGAAGCAGATGTTTATTAAGATTTACTAAACCATATCAAGAAAAAAAAGTCTCAGGAAAGTGTTACTGAAGAAAGGTCTCAAGAAAAATCTGACAGTTTTGTTTAATTCTCTGAAGGAATAGAGATGTCAGATTCTAAAAAGAATACCTCAGAGAAAGCTATGGCATCAAGGTTAATTTTATCTCCTAATTTTCCCAGATTTGAAGAAGTTATAAACTAAGCAGATAGTGAAGGTAGTGAGAATTTACAAACAGGAGATCCACAATTTTTATTAGATATTATTCATGAATGGGTCAGTCAGAAGCAACAAAGGTTAAGGGGAAAAGAGATACCCGAAGGATGGAAAAAGAGATGTCCTATTTATAAACTGCCTTCTTTGATCTATTAGTTTACAGAGTAGGGAAAACCAAATCAAAATAAAAGAGATTTTTGTTAAGAAAACATTCATTCCAGCTCTGTTACAACTGTTTTTGGATACATTAGAACAATACATGGCTATAGAAGCTTTGTAAAAAAATATGTTCTCACTTACAGGAAAGTGTAAAAGGATCAAACAGACAAGTAAAAGGGACAGCAGATGAACTAACAGCTTTCCATAATGAAATTAAAGAAAAAGAACACTAAGGCCAACTTCTCAAATTTGGATAAGAAACCACTTAGATACGTTTTTTATAAGTTACAGGAGCTGCAGTTAGCATTACTACAATAACATTCCCAGGAACAAGAGTTATAAACTTACAAGGGTTGGGAGGAAAAATCTTTCAAGCTCAAGTAAGTCTCCCTGTAAAAACAAAGATAGGGAAAATACCTTCCAGCATGCATGGGTATCAGGTCCTCATCTACAAAACATCATTGGAAATGATATCTTAAAACAAAGAGGTTACATTATAGATTTGTGTATCAGAGAATTGATTAAGGGACCATTAAATTAAATATTAATCATATCTGAAGCATTATGCAAATACAGTGTCAAAGACCCAGGACAGTATGACTTAGTCGAGTTATTAAAAACACCAAAGCAAGAGTTGGCTCAGCTAATTTATTGCTATCAAGATGTTTTTGCCAAACATAGGAATGATTGTGGATAAGTCCCTGACTTTATTCCCAAAGTAAGAGGCAGTCCCAAAAAACCTATAAAACAATATCCAGTAAAGAAAGAGGCAGAACAGGCAATACTAAATAATGGGAAAGCTTTAGTAGCTCAAGGGGTAGTGAGAAACGTTAGTTCACAGCCTAATAGTCCATATTAGCCTGTACAAAAGCCAGATGAAAGTTATCATCTTACGGTTGATTACAGAGAACTTAATAAGGTGATACCTCTTTTTTTTGCCAATAGTAGGAAGCATGACTGATCTTATTGCTCAGATTCAGGAAAAAAATGAAACTTTTCTCCACATTAGATGTGAGTAATGGTTTCTGGAGTATTACTCTAGATAAAGACTCACAATAGAAATTTGATTTTACTGTAGAAGGCCAACAATATACTTGGACAAGAATGCATCAGGGCTTTCATAATGCTCCAACAGTTTTTCATCATGTAATGCAGGAAATATTAAAACCACTAGAATGTATACCTTCTATTATTCAATATGTGGATGACATCCTTGTAGGAACAGAAACTGAAAAGCAGCACTTAAATGCATTAGCAGAAATTTTCCAAGCAATAAGACAATCAGGATCAAAACTGAACCCTAAAAAAAGTCAGTTTATGAAAGATTCTGTTACCTTCTTGGGTGTCACTGTATCAGCAGGACAAAGAAGCATTAGTAAAGACAAAAAACAACTAATCAGACAGTTACCAATTCCAGTTACTGTCACAGGAATAGGGCAAGCCCTAGGAATCTTTGGATTCTCAAGGGAATGGATACCAGATTATACTGGAAAAGCAAAACCCTTGACTAATATGCTTAAAGGAAACAAAAAGGGAGATGAACTTCTCAACCAGAATGATGAATCACTAGCAGCTTTCTCTAAGGTCAAGGAAGAACTAATTTCTGCACCTGCTTTGGGTGTCCCAGAAAGTGATAGAGTTCCTCATACAGTTTGGACACAATGGTCTAACTATGATGGCCATAGTGTTACAAAAAAGAGGATCTCAATATCTGGTTTTGGGTTATTATTCCGGAGCTATGATTCCAGTTGAGAAAGGAATGAGAGAATGTGAGAAGCAAGCCATCATAGCAGAATGGTGTACTGAAGTAACATGCCATATGATTCAGGGCTCTCAAATCCTGCTACAGACCAAACATACTCCAGTGAAATACATGCTAGAAGGAAAACCAAAGGGCATGAATAATGCACAACTTGGTAGAATCACTGCAAGTCTTGCAAGTCAGGAAGGAGGAATCATAGTAGAAATCCCTTGGATTAAGTTTTTACCAGAACTGTTTAATTACCAAGGGGAATCTCATGAGTGTCCTGACTTGGAAAATGAAGAACACTTAAGGGTGGGCTCCAAAACTATTGAAGGAGCGTCAGAATTGTATACAGATGGATCCAGATTCTGGAGCTCTGAAAGAGGGTGTTTTGTGACAGGATGGGGAATTTACAATGGAGAGACATAAGAACACAAGAAGGGTGGTCTCCCAGGGGGATGCTCAGCACAAAGAGATGAACTAAAAGCAGTTAAACAAGCCTTGTTATTGCCCAGACCTGTAAACATTTATACAGACAGTAAATACGTAGTCCGTGTCTTAACATCATCTCTTCCCATTTGGGCAAGGAGAGGTTTGATTACAGCTGATGGTAAACCAATCAGTTATCAGAAGTGTTGACAGAAATTTAAAGTTTGATGAAAGATGACAATTCTACAGTGAGTATAAATAAGGTCAAAGCTCACATCAAAAATGAGGTACACAGTCAGGCTAATAAAATAGCAGATCAGCTAGCAAAAGAAGGTGCCCTTGACTCCAAAGAAACTTATCCAATACAAAATGTTCCTCAATACTGGGCATGTGAAACAAATGACATGGAAGAAAAACAAATAAGGCAAATGGTACAAATATTTTGAATAAGTGCCAAATACAAATGGACTTACCTCTAAATTATTTACCTTTACATTGTACAGCTTACTTTTGTAAAGATCAGCGTACAGAGCATGAACATAGAGAGGAAAGTGAGGTAGGTAAAATTACCCAAATCCAGTGTGATGAGATCATCCTAACACCTACTGTATGTGGATTAACAGTAACAGGAACAGATGAAATGAAGCCGTTATGGAGTCCTGAATTTGAACAAGGTGCTCATATGACCTTAAATGCAAAAACAAACAAAGATAATCAGCAGTTAGGAAGCTTAGTAAAATCTTAAGAGAATAGCCAGACATCATTAAGAAAAAGAAAATAGAAGAATTTGAAATAATGCAAAGAAATGAATGGAAATGGGTTAGATTTCCAGAACTTTGGTCGCTACCAGGAGAATTCAAAAAAGGTCCTTTACATAGAGTAACAAACAACTGAACCTGAAAAAGGGAAAAATGTTCTTAACTTATTATCATAATTTTCTAGGTCATCCAGGAAGGGAAAGACTACGACAAATTGTTAGTTCTAGATTTAAATGGGAATGATCCTTATGAACATCAGGTATTTCAGTTAATTGGTGATTCTGAATGCCCCTGACTTGTTTAGTCATTTTAATGGACAATTTCAGGCCAATAAAACGAAACCCCACTAGCTGTGGATATGCATATTTTGGCCTTGTTATGACCTCATCAGCATAGCACAAGCAGAGTGTTTGACTAAGCATTAGAAATACAGGGCTGCTATACCATGTGGATGTCCATTATTATTAGGGTCACTGCAAAAATATCCCAAACAACAAATTAAAATAATGAGTGAGAAGGTCACTGAAAACCAATCAGTAAAAATAAAATGAAAACTCCAGCAAAGCTAGACCTTCCACTGAGTGACCTCCCAAACCTCTTGTATCAGAGGCACATTGGATATATCCAAATGATCCTTATGAACATCAGGTGTTTCAGCTAATTGGCGATTCTGAATGCCCATGACTGGTTTTGTCATTTTAATGGACAATTTCAGGCCAATAAAGCCAAACCCCACTAGCTGTGGATATGCATATTTCAGCCTTGTTATGACCTCATCAGCACAGCACAAGCAGAGTGTTTGACTAAGCATTAGAAAGACAGAGCTGTTATACCCAGCTGATGTCCATTATCATTAGTCCATAATATGCATATCCACAGCTAGTGGGGTTTGGCTTTATTGGCCTGAAATTGTCCATTAAAATGAAGAAACAAGTCATGGACATTCAGAATTGCCAGTTAGCTGAAGCACCTGATGTTCATAAGGATCATTTGCATATAGCCCATGTGCCTATGATATAAGAGGTTTGGGAGGTCACTCAGTGGAAGATCTAGCTTTGCTGGAGTTTTCATTTTCTTTTTACTGATTGGTTTCTCAGTGGCCTTCTCACTCATTGTTTTACTTTGTTGTTTGGGATATTTTTGCAGTGACCCTAATGATAATGGACATCAGCTGGGTATAACAGCCTTGTGTTTCTAATCTTAGTCAAACACTCTGCTTGTGCTGTGCTGATGAGGTCATAACAAGGCCAAAATATGCATATCAGCAACTAGTGGGGGTTTGGATTTATTGGCTTGAAATTGTCCATTAAAATGACAAAACAAGTCATGGACATTCAGAATCGCCAGTTAGCTGAAATACCCAATGTTCCTAAGGATCATTTGCATATATCCCATGTGCCTCTGATACAAGAGGTTTGGGAGGTCACTCAGTGGAAGATCTAGATTTGCTGGAGTTTTCATTTTCTTTTTACTGATTGGTTTCTCAGTGGCCTTCTCACTCATTGTTTTACTTTGTTGTTTGGGATATTTTTGCAGTGACCCTAATGATAATGGACATCAGCTGGGTATAACAGCCCTGTGTTTCTAATGCTTAGTCAAACACTCTGCTTGTGCTTTGCTGATGAGGTCATAACAAGGCTGAAATATGCATATCCACAGTTAGTGGGGTTTGGCTTTATTGGCCTGAAATTGTCCATTAAAATGATGAAACAAGTCATAGCCATTCAGAATCACCAATTAACTGAAACACCTGATATTCATAATGATTATGTACCCAGATCCCATGTGGCTCTGATACAAGAGGTTTGGGAGGTCACTCGGTGGAAGGTCAAGCTTTGCTGGAGTTTTCATTTTGTTTTTACTGATTGGTTTTACAATGACCTTCTCACTCTTTGTTTTAGTTTTTAGATTTAAATGGGAAGGAATGACAACAGATATCCAAAATCATATAGATAGATGTGTCACATGTGCCATGTACAATGTGGGAAAATGAAATAGGAGAAAACAATATAGACTCCCACAAGTATTGGGACCCTGGGAAAAGGTAAAAATGGATTTTGTAGGACCTATTCCAACAGCACCAGGAGGGTTTTGTATCTTATTTACTTTGATGAATATACTGGATGGGTGGAAGCTTATCCAACAGAAAAGGAAGATGCAAACTCAGTAGTTAGAATAATAAATGAAAGGATCATTCCAACATGGGGAGTGCCTCAAGAAATACATAGTGATCAAGGGACTCACTTTACTGGAAAGGTGACAAAACAAATGTGTAAAACTTGAGGAATCAAGCAAAGGTTTCATACTCCTTGCCATCCTCAGAGTTCTGGAAAAGTCAAAAGAGCTAACAGATCTCTGAAGGAAGGATTAAAGAAAATGATTTCTGAGTATGGGAATCATTGGGTAAAACATTTACCTAACATTTTGATTAAGATGCAAAATTCTCCTCAGGGATGTAGGTTAACTCCACATGAACTAATGACAGGTTGACCTATTAATTTACAAACAGGAGAAATCCCTTATGGGATACCATTAGAAGAAACAAAATTGTGGGACCAGCTCCAAGACCAAATCAGTTGGGCAAAAGGGTGAGTCTGGGAAGCTGGACAATCCCATAACCTAGAACTCTGTAAACTAAATGAGATTTGGGAATTGAGGTAGGTACAATTGGAACAAGGAGGTCTTGTAATGTTCTGCCAATTTGGAAACACAAGTAAATGGGATTCAAAATGGATAGAACCCTGCATTGTTACCAAAGTGGGGTTAGTGGCTGTACAAATCCAGCCATATAAAAATCAGCCACCAAAAAATGTCTGGGTTCATAAAGGTCATGTTAAAAGATTAAAATGGAGGGGAGAAAACTGAATAACTTATAAATGTATTAACTTGTATAAAGGGACATAATATCAGATACAACTTATAAGAACACAATTCTTTTCTCTTCCAGAAAATATCGAATCATGAAAATCCTGATATCAATCGTGATCCTGACAAGTTTTTACTCCTTCATACAAGGAAAGATAAACTTCAATACCTTTACCAAATCACTGCAAATGTACTCAGAAATCTTGAATACTAAATAATGCTGGATATGTGCTGAGATACCACAAGACACAAACAGTAGGAATTCCATATGAATTATTCCATCTACCCTTCTGGAAATGTTGAAGCTCACAAACCAAGACTGGGTTCCAAGAAATAACTTTTCCCCAAAGTCACAATTTTTTTGAGTCTTGTCCATACAAATGTGACTGCTGATGTTTGTGTATGAGGAGAAGAAACAAGTAATCACCCATTTATCAAGAAAAGTTCTTGTAGTATTATTTATGCTACCTGAAATACCAGTGAACAATGTTTTGAGCGTTTTAGTACTGAAACTTGCTGGACATTTAAAAAAGCAAAAACTAAACATTGGGTTACAGCATGGATGGTTCCAATTTTAACAGGCATATATTACATATGTGGTAATAAAGCCTACAAATGGCTTCCTGAGAACTGGACTGGATTGTGTTATTTGGGACATGCAATTCCATCCATTAGACATACTGCTACATTGCTTAATTCTAATATTAAAAATGTTAGATTAAAAAGATATATTGACATAGTAAAAAAATCAATGTATGAAATAATGTCCTTGCAGAACCATCAGTCTTTCCATTCTATGGAGCAGGAAAAGCTATTTGGAAAATAAAAAAACTGGCAGGTCTATTGGAGGAATTAAAAGTTACCATAAAAATGACTGCCATAAAAACTATGGTCTTACAAAACAACATGGCATTAAATTTTGTGCATTACTAGGAGGGGAATGTTGTACTTATATTCCTGATAATGAAACAGAAATCAGGAGTCACCTTAAGCTAATTAAGGAAGTTGCTCAAAAAGCACAACTAGAAAAAGAAACATGGTTCTCTTGGCTGAGTGGTTCTATCAGTAGTTGGGGAGGAAAAATAATGCAGCTTATACTGGTCATAGTTGGCATTTTAAGATGTATAAGCCTAGTAATCGTTGTCATCAAGTGTGGAATCAAATGTGTAAGATGGCAAGCAGTACAGGTTTTGACAGTGGACCAAATGCATCAGGTCCAAGACATTGTACGATTTATGAAGTACTCTGAACCAATAAAGCTTGATAATATGCACTAAACGAAATCAACAAACATGAGTTCTCATATCTGTTCAGGGGGAACTGTTATAGCACTGGGATCTCAAGCAATGTTGGGACAGCAGCTTACAGAAATCTTATCTGAGCAGCATGTGTGAACAATCTTTTATGTGAATGCCAGTGACTGAAAATAAAGTAAAGCTACATAAAAATACAATGCCTGGCTAAAAGAGCATCAGCCAAGATAAGATAGTGCTTATGAATAATTCCTCTCTTTATCAAGGCATAATTATTAATATAAGAAAATATTTATGTTGAAAAGAATTCCTCTAATAATCAAATGTCAGACATCAGATGCAAGTTAGCTATAAGACTTCACAGTTTTTTTTTTTAGAATTGTTAGCTCAGCTACTTGTTAGGAAAAAAATAGAATGGAAAGGTCACAGCAGCCTGAAACAAGGGTCGCACACTGATGTATTGTAACAGCAGGAATGGCTCTTCTATTAGAAGTTGTATAAAATATGTATTAATCAGTATTGTTCTACTTCTATCAAAACATTCCTAAACTATATGTGTAAAGAATGCAAATAATGTAAAATATATGATTTGTAAACTGTACATATATGCCATAAATATCAAAGAATCAGGAAATGTATATTATTCTATTTCATACATTATCTATAGAATGAATGGCAGAATCAGTTGTGCATTGCATATAAACGCTGCAGACTTTATATGAAGATTTTATTAGGCTTTTGTATTATATTACTTTGTAAGTTGCAAATTTTCATTAATTCTGAATTATTCAACAGTAGCAATAATGTAAACTGCAGCTGTAACAATAATAAATACTCTTTCTCATTAGAAATGTTCTGATAAGACAATTAAGCAGTAAGAACATATGATGACAAAGCAGGCTGAAGCAAGAAATGATTAATCTGTACTTGTTACTAAAAAGGAAAACTTTTTGTATAGAAATTCTACAGAAATAGTCTGTTGTAATTGTAAAACAACTTTTAAAATAGCTGCATGACCAACTTAGGACACATTGCATGACCACCTTAGGACACAATGTATACCTAAAGAGGCAGGACTGCATTTGTCAAGAACTGCATAAAAGTCCTGTACTCATTGGTGTATTTTGTCAGTAAACCAAGTCAGATACATGATCAGAGAGCCAGTCAGCCAAATTAGCTAGTCAAGGAATACTAAAAACTGTAATGACCCTGGGATGCCTTGCTTTGCTGATCATTTATTTTTCTTGTTCTTCTAACTGCCTGTATTTTTCCTCATAGGTGCAGTGCTTGTAAATACTTTTACATTGATCTTGCATACTGCTCTGTCAATCTGTTGTTGTCTTAACCTTACTGCTAAAGCCTTAGGCACTTTAAAGTTATGACTAGAACATGTTCTTCTACTGTCATTTATTTCTACTATATTCTCATATCATCTTCCTATGTCTGAAATTTTTTCTCCTTCTCCATGCTGTTTTGACTTACATCCCCACTTCTCTTCTCTCTTTGTATGCCCTTCAGTTCCTTCATCATCTCCCTTTTGTTTCATTCCCTACATTTCTGCTCCTTTCTTACGTATCCTTGAATTTTTTTCTCTTATCCACATTTTCATCTCATTCCACTGCTTCCCTTTTGCTTCCATATCTTTAGCAATGAACCCTCTTATTAGTTTTGCTATCCTTCCTTCCTTCCTCCTCATTCATTATCAAGTATGCAGGAATCTTCAATGCCTCCCCAACATTAATTGCCCCCTTTTGTGTAAAGTCAACCCTATCATGACATGATCTCTCAAAGTGATGGGATCTAGCTCAGCTTTCTCTGCTTACTGTTTATGTTTTATCATGAGATGTCCCAGATAACTCTTGACCAATAGTTATGCCTTGAGGAATAGTATCTACATTCTCCTACTATCCCATCTCTGACTACTTTCCATGTATCCACCCACTCCAGTAACTTGTAGTAGTTCTTAAGAAATGTTCCTTATTTTGTTAATTTTCTTTTGCTCAGCTTCTGTCTACTTCTTATTTATTAAAAGTAATGTTCCAATCACCTACCACTACACCAACCCATTCCTGAAATCTTACAATTTTCTGCTATTTCATTCAGCATCAGTCTTTTGGTTGTAAATATATGTACATTGCTATTATTGTATATCGTCTTTCCTCCATTACTCCTCTAATTCCTCTGTCACTTGTTCCATCTTCTGATCCATTCTACATTTTAAAGGAAAGTGTCTTCTGTATTAACATCATTGTCTTTCTTTGCTTCATGATCTCCCATGATGAACTTGATACTAAGTTATAATGATCTCTTCTTAGTGCTTTATGCTGTCCTTGTGTTACATGTGTTTCCTGCAGGTCGAGGAATTGTGCTTTAGTCCTCCTTATGTATCCCATCACTGTTTCTTTATCCTGGCCCATAGTTCATTAACATGCCATGATCTGATTTTTATCACTTCATATCCCATTTATTAAGTCTGTTTCTCCAATTTCCTGCTTCTTTCCACTGTTCTTTACCTGTGTTCTGCTCTTTTTCCTCCCTTTCTTCTCTTTCTGCCTCTCTAATTCTTTTATTTTCCTTCCAAGTAATTATTTATATATTTACATTTGTTAACCGGGTAGTGTTCGACTGGGTTGAAAAAAACCCGTTTTCAGTGGAGACCTACGGAGAAAAGCTCCACAACAAAAAGAACATTATTAAGGTACAAGCAGTAAACTTAGTTTAAGTAGTACATTGCTGACAATATGCAAATGAGCTTAACAAAAATATCATAGCAAAATACAATATAAACATGCATGTTTCAGGCATACAGGAATACTATTTTTTACAATATATATGAGGTACATAAGTCATGAATAAATGGCTGTGAACCTTAAAAAATCTGTTGTGTTAAGAAACTGAACAAAGTTTAGTAGACCCAGTTTTTCTCCATCCCACAATAAAAACAAATTATCTACAAATCTTTTATAGAAAACTACCTTCTTTCCATAAACCTTATTTTTAAAGATGAAAGTATCCTCCCAGTATGCCATATATATTCTAGCTTCATATATAGAGTTCTTGGATGTCAACATATTTAAGAATCCAGTGGGTGGGTTTGGAACGAGATTGTTCAGAAAATCTTGCTTGAAGAACAGCAAGCTTCACCATTCGAGTATGTACAACCAGAATGTATTTAAAAGTTTCATGAAAAGTCAGTTTTTGAGAGTCTCCAGGCTGAATACAGAACAAAAAGAATTAGATGATGGTTTTGATAATTTAAGTAAGAAATTTGTAGGAAGGGAATATAAAGAAAAAGAGATGTTGGAAGTTTTAAGAGAAATTAAAGGTTTGAGGGACAATACAGGAAGACCTTTTTACTCTGAGCAAGATATGGATAGTGTTACCAGTATAATTGCTTCTGACATGAAACTCAGAATTTCTTTGATATATGTGAGCAATATTGCTACAGTATGTGAAATAATTAAATGTAATTGGCAGGTACTGGTAGTGGATGATAAAATTAGAGGTATTGTTGGCCTAAGTCCCTCATTTGCCTTTAAGAATGGTTTATCATTAAAACAGAGACTCTGCTATTGGAAAAAGTTGACAAGAGCTAATGTTTCAGATAGAATAGGCACATTCCCCTGTTGCAGCTGTAAAGCATGTCCTCACATTTCAAAAAAAGATTTTTTTGTTCATCCAACTACTGAGGTAAAATATGAAATTAATTTCTACGCTGATTGTGCCACTGCTAATTTAGTCTATTTGGCTACATGTAAATTATGCCCGTGGTTTACGTGGGTATGACAGGCAGAAAATTAAAAGACAGGGTGCTGGAACATATAGGAGACACTGGAAGGAATGTTCACACAAACACACTAAATAAGCACAATAAAGCTATGGAAGGGCATACTTCTGAATTTATGGTATTAAGTATTTTATACGAAAATGTCAGGGGAGGGAGCCTGATTAATAGAATAGAATATGAAGAACTGAAATGGAATCTGACGTTGTAGGCAGGCAAGAACTTTAGTTTGAATGACAGTGTCCCTTTAAAACCATACTTAAAAACTAGTAGATTGTTGCACTAATAGATTTTAAGAGCTGATTTAAATGTTTTACTGTTTTATATTTAAATGAGCTGTTTTTTGCTATGAGTCAAGGTCTGATGAAGTGTTTCATGAAAGTGCTTATCAGTTGTTATTAAAGAGTGTTGTTACAGCTTTGGTGGTTGTTGTCTTCATCCTGAATTATTGCTATGTTTGTAGAAGGAGGCTGACTGTTTGTTGAAATACTCTTTTTGATATACTTGGTGGTTTGGTGTGCTTTCAGTCAATGCTGAAGGGTTTAGTCTGAACCTGGAATTTAACTCCAACACCTCATCACAAAAGGTTTCTCATCCAGGAAAAAAGAGGTCATTGTTCCCCTCTACTCATCACTCATTAGACCCATTATAGAGTACAACACCCCTTTTGGTATGTATCTCACAAGACATCTACAACAACTGGAAAGGCCACAGAATACCTCACAAAGAGGATTACTACCCTCAAAAAGATGCCCTATGCAGACCGTCTCAAAAAACTCCAGCTTTACTCTGTCGCATATCGCCTACTCAGAGGTGATCTCTGCCTAACATACAAAGCTATGTCAAACCCAGAGCTGTTGGACATGTTGCACCTAAAAAAATCCCAATCCCTCCAAGCTACATGCTCTAGGGACATAAACATTGTCACCCCAATAAACAGAACATGATGGAGGGATAGATTCCTGTCCAAGAGACTTCCCATGCTCTGGAACAAACTACCTATCTATATCAAACAAAGCTCCTCATTAGCACTCTTCAAGAAAAATCTTGATGGTTGGATGGGAGATAGGAAATTCACCCCGGGGATCACTTCTGTGGCTCTGCTTGACAGGGGCACAGGAAAATAATTTTCTTAGGTGGCAAAAGCCAGGGTAACATTTGGCTAGGCTTATCTAGGCCCTAGGACCAATAGCCTAGTACCTACCTATTAACCTATGAACTCTACAACTCAAGTGAGTAAAGAATACCAAGAGAAGACTCTGTCTATGGACATTAATCCTTTAATCTCGTTGAACCTCTCACAAACACCTGTGCTATTAGAATACACTATTATTGATATGCCAGCATTTATAACTCGACTTAATGGTCTAGAAATTAAAATGTTCAAATTGAAGAAACTTCAACGGCAGAGGTTTCATTTAGAAGCCTGCCTGCACCGTAAGTTAATTCCCAGGGGTCTAGGTGTCTTTTGCATGCCAATTTACGGAGATCAGTATCCCGAACTCTTGCAACTCTGGCAATCTCTGAATCCGGAGCTTAGCTTCAGCTATATACATCTACTGTTGGATTTCTTTAAGCCAGTAGAGACTGGGTTACCTAATGAGGTGGAAAAAGAACTTAATGACATTAAGCAAACTTTTAAACAAGAACCTTGTATTATAGAAATTAATCGAGTACTGAACAATGTAGCAGAATTTGGCCAAAAAATGCAGCAGCAGAAAAAATGCAAATTGATGAGAGATTATAATGACTTCAGTATGGGCAATGTCTTTGTATGGCCAAGGAATAATTTTACAAACAATCTGGTGAACAGTACCAATATGAATAGTGAGCAGATTATAGGAATGAAAAAAGATGCACAAGGTGTGAAATCTACTTTGGCAACCATTGGGACTGTTAAGCGAAACATTCCAATTGTGGATATGAATGCTCCTGTTAAAGTTTTGACTGATAATATTGTGCCTGATGCTAGCTCCCCATTAGAGGGTAGTAGCAAGGGCATGGGAGATGTGAGACCAAAACAGTTGGAGTTTAAGGCTCCTTTAAGTTTCAAAACATCAAAAAACGGTGCACTTCCAGTTCTCACTGCCCCTTTGAAGTGGCAAAGGAAACCACAGAGATCAGCCAGTCAAGGGAGGTCCAAGAGATGAGCATCGTACAGCAACAAATAGACTGTATTGCAAGGGAGGAAGAAAGGAAAGCAGTGAACTCCCTTGTTTTTAACATTTCTTCCTGTAAGTTAATGGAACAGCAACTGAAACTCTTAGAAAAGAGTTTAGCTTTTGTCCCTTCTAGCAAGTATGTATACACAGATGTACTCCTCGAACTGCATTATTTTGTTAGGAATATAATGCTCAAAATCTTGTTTGATGGCTGTGTGACTATTGTAAGTAAATTTAAGAAGCCTAACCTAATGAATCCAGTTTTGCACCCCTTGCTAATAGCATTTTTGAATTTGTGCGAAAATGACCTTATAACTCAAGACATGAAAAGAAAAATGTTTTTTACAATTTAACATTCTATGAGCATTTAGCTTTGAAACATTTGAGTGAACAGGATTTAATTCACATAGGCCCTGCTGATAAAGGCGGTGCAATTATAGTGATGGATGAAGATTTCTATGTTGATTCCATGGTGAAACATTTATCTGAGAGTGATGTGTATTTAAGAATTGATTTGTTGGCTGTTAAGAGGATTATGAACTCTATTAACAGTGAGTTATTTGAATTGTTAGTTACAGGTAGATTAGGTTATGAGCTGTATTCTTATTTTTCTGTAGAGGACCCTGTCATTCCAACTATGAACTGACTGCCTAAAATTCACAAACATAGCACATATCCCCCAGTGAGGCCAATCGTAGCTGGGCAAGGTTGGATAATCGAATCCAGATCGATTTATGTGGAAGATAGACTACAGAGGGCCTTGAATAAAGCTCCAGCAGTTCTTAAAGACACAGAATATTTTTGGCTATCTTATTTAAATTTGCAGAAAGTTTTCCATGTAAGGCAGACTTGTGGTTAATGACTTTGGATGTGCAGACATTATTTACGGTGATCCCAAGTGAATATGGTCTACAAGCAGTGCAACATTTTTTAATGTTAGAAGATGGTATTGATAGAATGCAAGTGGATTTTTTTATCTCTTTATTGAGTATGGTATTAGATAACAATGTTTTTCTCTTTCAGGATAGTTACTTCCTTCAAAATTTGGGCATAGCTATGGGCACAGCATGTGACAATAGCTATGCCAACTTGACAATGGCATATTGGGAGGATATTTACATATATAAAAATAAGGTTTATGGAAAGAAGGTAGTTTTCTATAAATGATTTGTAGATGATTTGTTTTTATTATGAGATAGAGAAAAAATGGGTCTACTAGACTTTGTCCAGTTTCTTAACGCAACAACAGATTTTTTTAAGGTTCACAGCCACTTATTCAGCTTTAAATACAGAGTTTTTGGATGTCAACATATTTAAAGATCCAGTGGGTGGGTTTGGAATGAGATTGTTCAGAAAAATCTTGCTGGAAGAACAGCAAGCTTCACCGTTCGAGTATGTACAACCAGCATGTATTTAAAAGTTCCATGAAAAGTCCGTTTTTGAGATTCTCTAGGCTGCATACAGATCAAAAAGAATTAGATGAGGTTATTGATAATTTAAGTAAGGTATTTGTTGGAAGGGGACATAAAGAAAAAGAGGTGTTGGAAGTCTTAAGAGAAATGAAAGGTTTGAGGGACAATACAGGAAGACCTTTTTACTCTGAGCAAGGTGTGGCCAGATTTACCAGTATAGGTGCTTCGGACATGAAACTCAAAATTTCTTTGACATATGTGAGCAATATCGGTGCAGTATGTGAAATAATTAAATGTAATTGGCAGGTACTGCTAGTGGATGATAAAATTAGAGGTATTGTTGGCGCAAGTCCCTCGTTTGCCTTTAAGAATGGTTTATCATTAAAACAGAGACTATGCTATGGGAAAAAGTTGTCAAGAGCTAATGTTTCATATAGAATAGGCACATTCCCCTGTCGCAGCTGTAAAGCCTGTCCCCACATTTTAAAAAGTAATTTTTTGTTCATCCAACTACTGAGGTAAAATATGAGATTAATTTCTATGCTGATTGTGCCACTGCTAATTTAGTCTGTTTGGCTACATGTAAATTATGCCCATGTTTTACGTGGGTATGACAGGTAGAAAATTAAATGACAGGGTGCTGGAACATATAGGAGACACCGGAAGGGATGTTCTCACAGTCTAAATAAGCACAATAAAGCTATGGAAGGGCATACTTTTGAATTTATGGTATTATGTATTTTATATGAAAATGTCAGGGGAGGGAGCCTGATTAATAAAATAGAATATGAAGAACTGAAATGGAATCTGAAGTTGCAGGCAATCAAGAACTTTGGTTTGAATGACAGTGTCCCTTTAAAACCATACTTAAAAACTAGAAGATTGTTGCACTAATAGATTTTAAGAGCTTATTTGTTAATTGTTTTATATTTAAATAAACTGTTTTTTACTATGAGTCATGGTCTGATAAAGTGTTTCATGAAAGCGCTTATTAGTTGTTATTAAAACAGTGTTCATACAGCTTTGGTGTTCATTGTCTTCATCCTGATTTATTGCACTGTGGGGCTTTTAGTTATCAGTTGAGGAAAAGTGTTCCAATCTTTGGCTATTTTATGGGAGTAGAGGGAGTCTCCATGCTAGTTGTGAGACTGGGTTACTTTTAGCATTAGTTGTTGGATGACCTGAGGAGTCTACGGTTTGTGTTTCACTGGAGTAGGTTTGATAGAGCTGGGCATTCGGTAGGGTTGAATATGATTTTATGGGCAAGGAAAAGCTGTTTTAGTAATAATAAGTTGGAAAGTTCTAGCCAGTTAAGCTGTCAGAGAGCAGTGCAGTGGTGTGTTTTGTGGGGTTGGTTGGTGACAAACTTAGCTTTTCTATTACAGCAGGAGTCTAGTTTTTTTAGGTCAGTTTTTGATAGGTTAGTAAAGACCTCAGAGCAGTATTGGATGGTGGATAGCAAGTGGTATCTTGCGCTGGCCAGTCTAGCTTGTTGTATAAGGTAAGGTTTAACCCTGTATAGAGCGCATAGTTTAGAGTGGATTTTTTTGATGGTCAGATAGATGTGTTTATCAAATTTTAGTGACTCATCTATGGTTACCCTAGCAGCTTGATCTGATTGATGGGGTTGATTTTTGTACCGTTGTTATATAGTATGGAGAGGGGTTGGGTACTGGGTTTGGAATATTTATTAGAGAAAATTATGAGCTTGGTCTTATTTGGATTTAGGAAGAGCTGGTGGCTGGTGAGATACTTTTCAATGTCTTGGAATGATTGCATTTTGTGTTGGAGTTCTTGTGGGGAGTGGGCTGAGCAGGTAAGGGAGGAGGCATCTGCATATTGGATGATGGTGGCATGTTGGGTGGCAATATATATGTTGTTGGTAAATATTATGAAAAGTAGGGGCCCAAGTATGGAGCCCTGTGGTACCCTGTGGTGACTGGTAATAGTAGGGAGAGGCTGTTTGCCCATTTACTGGCCTGTTGATGGTTGGATAGATAACTGTAAATCCATGTTAGGGGTGTGATATTGAGATTGTAAGTGGTAAGTTTGTTGAGGAGCAGCTGATAGGACACTGTGAAAAAAGCTTTTGACATATCTAAGAAAATGGCTGAGACTAGAAGTCCTTCATTTTTGAGGCGGTGAATGATCTCTGTAAAGATTATGAGGTCTGAGTTAGAACTGTGTTTAGGCCTGAAGCCATGCTGGGTGCTGTAGGGTAGGTTGTTGGTAGTGAGGTGATTCATGAGTTGCTGGTGGATACATTTCTCTAGAATTTTGTCAAGGGGAGATAGAATGCTGATGGGATGGTAGTTAGTTATGTCTCTAGATGGGCTGCCCTTATGAAGTGGTATGATATGGTATGGAACTCTGATCTGCTCCGCCTCATCTCCCACCACCCTACGTACACTCACTCAAGATACCTTTATCTCAGTAGAAAAATGGATATCTGGGATCCAACTAATTCTAAATCCCAAAAAGACAAAACTGCTACTATTTACCCCTAATAGATCAAAAAAAACCCTCTCCTTTACCATAACCTCTAATGATGGCACCACCATCTCCCCTTCTAACCACACCAAACTTCTGGGCATTGAAATAGACAATAATCTCCACTTTGATGTTCATATCTCACATACCATAAAACTAGTACACAAAAAACTAGGCTCCCTATACAGGCATAAGTCCTTTCTCTCACAAAAGCAAGAGTCACTCTTGCACAAAGCCACCTCCTCTCAACTCTATTATACGCAGCACCAATCTTTACCCAAATCAGACAATGTGACCTAGACAAACTAGAATCATGCTACAATAAAATAGCCAAGTTTGCTACTAACTCAACCTATAGAACCCATCACTGTGCTGCACTAAAAGAACTAAAATGGCTTGAGCTACCACAGCTACTTAACTATCACCAGCTGGGCACAGCCTACAATATTCTCAAATATCCTGAAAACCCTCATTATCCAACCTACTTACTATCTATACTACAAACCGATACCTAAGATCCAGTGAAAAATCTCTCCTCTCCATCACCAAGGCTAACAATAATGCAGGAAAGCTCTACTCCCACACCGTTGCCAGAAATTGGAACTCTCTTCCCTATCTGTGTCCACTGCCCCTCCACATCCATATTCAAAACTCCCTCAAATCGCACCTTCTTAGTACATGGTTATGCCCTTGTATCACATAACCCTACCCATACTACTATTAACTCCCCAAATTCCTCTCTGATCACATGCTGGAGCTCTGATCCCTGTAGGCTTGGTCATCTGAAAGGGTACTTTTAACTGTAGAATCCTACTTGATATATTTTCTTTTCTTACAAAAGTATGACTGACATTGTCTTTTTACCCATGTTCTATATCTTTTACCTGGAGTGTTTTTATTAATTCTTGTTATATTACTATGCTCAGTATACATGATGTAACCTGTTTTTGTGTATTATGCTGGATGTACTGTATTTGTATAACTTGATGTTGGAGCTTTTCTCCCCGGGCCTCCGCTGAAAATGGACCTGGTCCAGTCGGAATTTCCCGGTTAACAAATGTAAAATAAAATAAATAAATATGAGAGATTTTCCATAATTTAGGAAACCTAATGTTCGGAGAAAGAGCAGTTTATTAGTAATTATATGGGGTAGGCAATGGATGGGACTGCTAGTTTTAGGTATTCATTTGGAAGTTGGTCAGCAGCTAAGCAGCAGGGTTTTAATTTACATGACAGTTTTTTTATGTAGGAAGTTGAAATGGGAATAAAGCAGAAGGAGTTTGTGTCATTAGAGGTAGGGGAGGGGGCAGTGAGTGGTGGGATTGTTTTGTTGTCTTGGAGAGAAGTGATAGTTGAAGTGGGAATTGAATTATGAGGCTAAGGGCACAGAGGAGCTAGTAGTGAGGGGGGCAGGGGTAGGGGGTTTACTGGGGTTAAGGAGGTGGTTGATATTCTGCCATACTTTTTGTGGATAGTGCTTCTATTTTTGTTGGCAGGTGAGGAAATATGTTCTATTATCCTTGATGATGTTTTTCTTAGCATGGTTTCCAAGTTGTTTGTAAAGGGTGAGATAGTTGTTATTTTTGTTCATATGATATATTGACCAGGCCTTATCTCTTTGTTTCATTAGTTTTTTGGTTCTTTAGAAAGCCATGGTAGCTGTTTTTTTTTGACAAATTTTCCTGAGGGGGGGGGGCAAGATTATTTAGTATTTCAAGGAATTTGCTATTGAAGTATTCTACAGCTAGGTCTAGTTACAGTTTTTTTAATGGGGACCAGTCACAGTTTTGTAGTAGTAAATTGAAGGTGTCAGAGGAAAAATATTTTTTGCTGCGGGTGTATTTGTATGAGGTGCTGGTTTGGATATGTATTTTCTTCCTAACTAGAAATGTAGGGGCATGGTCACTTATCGTGACTGGTAGACAGCCTGCCTGGTACCCGTGGTTTGTTTTTTTGGTTAAAATCCAGTCTAGAAGTGATTTTTTATTCGAGTGCTTGTCAATGCAGGCAGGGTAGTTAATAATTTGGGTGAAGTTGTATAAGTTTATAAATGAGGTAGGGGAGTTGGAGGAGCAGGAGAACCATTCTAGGTTGAAATCACCTAGCATGATGGCTTCTTGGGATGGAGTAAAGGATTACCAGGATAGGAGGGATTCTATGTTGTGTAGGTTGTTGCCTGGTGGTAGGTAGATGGCTATGATGTTAATGGATTTGTGAGGATTAATTTGGAGGCAAGTGATAAGGAGTTCAGCATGAGAGATGTCTGGTGGGGAATAGTTTAGTTTTTCTAGATTAAGTGATTCTTTAAAGATAATTGCTACACCCCCACCACTTTTGTCTATCCTGTCATGTCTTATAATATTGTCACCATTTGTAGTAATTTCAGAGTCTTTGATGTGAGGCTTTAACCAGGTTTCAGTTATCACTGCAATGTCTGTGGAGCAGGAGACAAGGGTGGCATGGAATTCAGGTAATTTGTTTGCAAGCATGTAACGAGAAGGTCAGAGTTTCTGGTAATAGGTAAAGATGTATAGGTAGCGGTGTCTGTAAGATTTTGGGTGTATGTGGAGAACAGGAGCTTGGAGTAATGGATAGGTTACATGAGAGGTACATATGGGCCCAGGATAGGGATGGATATCTGATTTTAGTTTTGTCTTTGTTAGAGAGTACAAAATTAGGTGCTTCAGTTTGGTTATAAGTTGTTTATACCTATAGAAGGACAACTGAGTGTTGTTTTTTTTGTATTCGTCTTGAAAGGAAGACATTAGTATTAAATCTAGGGTAAATTTTGGTGATGATATAATGATAAGGTTTGCATGGAAGGTGTGGTGAGGTGTATGTGAGTGTTGGGGATGGGTGTTTGGTGAGCTTGAAGTTATCGGGGTTGGTAGCATAGTAAGCAAGGAGGAGGATGTCTGATAATAGAGTGTTGTAGAGCAAGCAATTTTGGACTTTCATTCTGATTGGAGATTGGGTGTGGAATCAGGAAGTGAAGTATAGGAAAGTAGAGTGTAGTATGGTATTGTGAGAGGTTGAGTCTAGGTGGGATTAGTGGGGAAGTTGTGTATAAGAGCTGAAGTTAGAGGTTGTGGTTAGTTGAGGTGGGAGAGACATGGACTGGAGAATTGTACAGGGGGTGTGGTTAGCTTAGGTATAAAGAAAATGAGATGGGGTGGTTGGGAATGGGGTAAGGTAGGGGAGTGGAGTGAGCCCATGTGAAGCAAGGGGGAGTGGAGTACGTTGGCCTTGGGTAGGAGTGAGTCAGACAAAAAAATATCACTCAATCCACAGACTGGTTGTAGATATGTTTATTTGGAGAAAATGTACCTTGCCTGTTTTTTTTTTTATTTGTTTTCTTTTGAATATATGCAGGACCTTACAGAACAAAAGTAATATCTTTACTGCTTACAATGTGCTGTTTAGCCAATTCAGAAATCTTGTGCTGTGTATTTGTATGTATTTTAACTTTAGTGTGTTTGGCTTAGCTGGGAGTCAGGAACAACTACTAAAAGGGTATGTGACTGTATATTGAGGAGTTTTGTAATTACAGATTACAAGAAATGCTAGCTTGTGAATGGGGGAGGAGTCAGCTGCCTTCTCTAGCCTATAGTTAACAAATTACACTATGCACTTAATACGGGGATAAGCCCAAAATATTGTGGAAGTCAGGTGCACCTTCAATGCTTTTTTAGTCCTTTTTCTTTCAGGATGATTGTTTCCTTTTATTGTTTAGTGGCCAGGTTCATGAAGTTGCTAGAACAGGTAAAAACTGCCATGGACCAGTAGGAGGGGAATGGCTGAGCAACCCATTCACAGGGGCTGTGGAAATCTAAAGCTGCAGTTAGTAGGGTCATTGAAGAAGCTGGAGGGAAGTACAGAAGAGAAAGAATACCATAGGTGAGACATGCAAGCATAAAATGTGAAACAAAATCATTACTATCGGGGAAGAGTGCAATTCTAACATTTAGTAGAAGTTTAAAGCATACCAGTGAATAAATGCTGCACAAACAGATCAAAGCAATACTAATACGTGATAAACTGCCCACATACGCTATACTAACATTAGTATGCGCACATGGTACATAGAATATAGCATGCAGGTCTAAGAAAACAGTACAGGAGTCACCGGCTGCATATTAGCTAAACAGAAGGAGAAGGGAAACACTCCCAATAGTTCACTAGACAATTGCATCAGGTAGTGATATACCTCATTCCCCATGCCCCACAAGACTAACGTTAACTATATACATAGTTGTTTTGCATGTTTTGTCTTGCAACCCACACTTCTGTCATAACCATGACAGTGTACTTCCAGCAATATGGGCCCACCGCTGGACTCCCCTGTCTACTTCCTTCTACATTGTGCCTAATGTGCTTTATTTCCTTTTCTCCTTTCTCACTCTCTCTCTTCCTTCCCTTCTCTGTCCTTTTTAATTCTTTGCCTGATCTTTCTTCTTTTGCTTCATCTTTACTTTACTTCCCCACTTCTCTTCCTGTGCATCTTCCCTTAAGTCTATCTGGTACCAACTCACTTTCAATGACTTGTCCCTCTCATCCCCCATTATCTCACTTTTGATGTTTATGTCCATTTTATCCTTATTATTATTCCCCTCCTGTATTTCTTGTCTTTCTTCTAAAGCTCATTTATCTCATAGCTATCATGATTGTCCTAGCTTGTTCTTACTCCCTCTCTCTTTATAAAGCTCTTAGTTCTCCTTAGATTTGTCAAGGGCAAAGTTCTCCCCTAGAGCAATCTATCAAGTGAATTGATAAAACACAAAGTCACCAAACTAATACGAAAACACACAAGGCTGAAGTCCAAGCACCTCTGGAACAATGTTCAAATGTTGAAATGAAAGGAACCACAAGTTGAGAAATATAAAAACACCAAGTATTGAATGGTTCCAGTAACAAACAAACAGCGCTTTCATTTGAACAAGTTTCAAACTTCATCAGACAAACAATTCTACATGCATTCACCTTAAATACCCTAACATTTACTTCTATCAGTTAAAAACAGTGTCAGTCATCATGATATACAGCTGAACATAAAACTGTTGCCTCACATAAACCAAAAACTGTCAACAATACATTAAAAACAATTTAATACAATTAATATTCAAAAAGAGTAATCCGCGGTGGTGCAGCGGTATTGTTGTTGCCTCACAGCAACAGGTTCTCCTGTTCGATTCTCGGCTGAAGTGCGGGGAGTGCTTTCTGTGTGGAGTCTGCATGTCCTCCCCATGGTTGGGTGGGTGTTCGAAAGACATGCGTAAATGGATGTGCCTTCGTTGTAGGTTGGACGTCAAGCTGGCACCTCGGTGTTCGTGAAAAAATCTACTGCCAATCATTAGCAGACTGGAGTTCCGCTGTGGCAACCCCTAACCGAGAAAAGCCGAAAGACAAACAACAATATTCAAAAAGAGTATATATGTATGTATATTTAAATATGTGTAATAATGTATAAATTAATGTATAAGACTGCATGTTGTTGCCAGTTGTCAAACAACCTTATTTTTGTTGTTTTAAAATCTTTTTTCTTTCAAGTGCTTTTAGTTTCAATATGGCCGAGATAGAAGTGCGATCATTGATGCCAGGTCAACTGTCTGCTTGAAAGCTTCCATCCAAACTTAGTCATATATGAAAAATTATGTGAACTTGACTTAAAAAACTTACAAAAGAACAAGAACAAGTCTCGCAATTTTACTTTGACAGAGACTGAAATAGCAGCCACGGAGCACTTGCAAGGTAACAACATTAGAATAATGAAACCAGACAAGGGGGGCGGGGTAGCTATTATGGATATAGACAGTTACAATGAAAGGTTACAACTTTTATTAGAAACTGACACATATAGTGAAGTGTCTCTAAATGAATTAAATGGGGCATACAGAAAGATTCATGCACAGTTAACTGATATATTCTTAGAGAGAAGAATTGACATTGATCTATATAACTATCTGAACATCATTACCCCACGAATACCAGTATTTTTTGGGATTCCAAAAATACATGAGACTTCTTCTTCTTCTTTCAGCTGCTCCCATCAGGTGTCGCCACAGCAGATCAACTGTTTCCATTTCTTCCTGTCATCTGCATCTTGCTCTATCACACCAACCACCTGCATATCCTCCCTCACCACATCTATAAACCTTATCTTAGGCCTTCCTCTTTTCCTGTTACCTGGCAGCTTCATCCTTAGCATCTTTTTCCCAATATACTCTGCATCCCTCCTCATCACATGTCCAAACCAACATAATCTTGCCTCTCTGGCTTTGTCTCCAAACCTTCCAACCTGGGCTGACCCTCTAATATACTTATTCCTAATCCTGTCCATACTCGTCACACCCAGTGCAAATCTTAACATCTTCAACTCTGTCACATCAAGCTCTGACTCCTGCCTTTTTGTCAATGCCACTGTCTCCAACCCATATAACATAGCTGGTCTCACTACCCTCTTGTAGACCTTCCCTTTCACTCTTACTGGTACTCGTCTGTCACAAATCACTCCTGACACTCTTCTCCACCCACTCCATCCTGCCTGTACTCTCTTCTTCACCTTTCTTCCACACTCACTGTTACTCTGAACTGTTGATCCCAAGTATTTAAACTCATCCACCTTTGCCACCTCTACTCCCTGCATCCTCACCATTCCTCTATCCTCCCTCTCATTCACACACATATATTCTGTCTTAGTCCTGCTGACCTTCATTCCTCTTCTCTCTAGAGCATATCTCCACCTCTCCAGGGTCTCCTTCACCTGTTCCCTACTCTCACTACAGATCACAATGTCATCTGCAAACATCATAGTCCACGGGGACTCCTGTCTGATCTCGTCTGTCAACCTGTCCATCACCATTACACATAAGAAAGGGCTCAGAGCTGAACCTTGATGTAATCTCACCTCCACCTTAAACGCATCTGTCACCCCCACCGTAGACCTCACCGCTGGCACACTACCCTGTTACATATCCTGTACCACTTTTACATACTTCTCTGACACTCCCGACTTCCTCATACAATACCACAACTCCTCTCTAGGCACCCTGTCATATGCTTTCTCTAAATCCACAAAGACACAATGCAACTCCTTCTGACATTCTCTGTACCTCCCCATCAACACTCTCAAAGCAAACATTGCATCTGTAGTGCTCTTTCCTGGCATGAAACCATACTGTTGATCACTAATCATCACCTCCCTTCTTAACCTAGCTTCCACTACTCTTTCCCATAACTTCATGCTGTGACTGATCAATTTAATACCTCTGTAGTTACTACAGCTCTGCACATCACCCTTATTCTTAAAAATCAGTATCAAAACACTTTTTCTCCATTCCTCAGGCATCCTCTCAGTTTCCAAGATTTCATTAAACAATCTAGTTAAAATCTCCACTGCCATTTCACCTAAACACCTCCATGTTTCCACAGGTATGTCATCTGGACCAGCAGCCTTTCCGTTCTGCATCCTCTTCATAGCTATCCTTACTTCCTCCTTGCTAATGCACTGCACTTCATGATTCACTATCCGCACATCATCCAACCTTCTCTCCCTCTCATTGTCTTCATTCATCAGCCCCTCAAAGTACTCTTTCCATCTGCTCAACACACTCTCCTTGCTTGTGAGTACATTTCCGTCATTATCCTTTATCACCCACATGAGTATTCAAATATATTTAAATATACATACATATATATACTCTTTTTGAATATTAGTTGTATTAAATTTTTTTTAATGTAGTGTTGACAGTTTTTGGTTTATATGAGGCAACAGTTTTATGTTCAGCTGTATATTATGATGACTACACTGTTTTTAACTAATAGAAGTAAATGTTAGGGTATTTAAGGTGAAGGCATGTAGAATAGTTTCTCTGATGAAATTTGAAACTTGTTCAAACGAAAGTGCTGTTTTTTTGTTACTGGAAGCATTAAATACTTGCCCCCGGATTCAAGGCCGGCGTAAGGCTTGCGCTGGCCTTGTGGCGTATATATGGAGTAGTCATGCCATATGCATATTAATGAAGGCACGCAGCCACCACAGCCACGTGCATAGGAAACATGCGCGAGTGCAAGGGGCGTATCGAAGTTGCGCAGGGAGGTGTGTCAATGTCAGCTGTTGAGGAGCAACCTAAACTGCTGAATATTATATTCCACCAGCAATAGTAATCGCACCTATCAGAGTCCATGGATACTGAAATGTATGCAAAGCATAGTCCCTGCGAACAGAAAATGAAGAGTCAAACAAATGCACGGTAGGGAATAACAGGTCCCTACCCTTGAACAAATGACATGAAAACCGTGTGCCTGTAGTCCAATGTAGTGTTGATAGCTATACCATGTGGAAGTGAAACATATCATATGTTAGCGCGCCACCAGTAGGTACGTCCAGTCCAACGGAGAGGGTCACCAGCTGACCCATAATGTGAGGGAGGGAACATAGCTGTGCAGATGTGTCCATAATAAAATACACGAGGAGAAATGTAGATATATGTAGTGACCGTATGTCTGAATCATATCCCACAAGGCATGTAATAGTCACATACAAAAGGTATGTCCGTATTTCACATACCAAATGTGATAGGAAATAGCATACACATGTAAACGAAACAGAAGGAGCATATAAACAGCCATAACAATACGGACACATGTAGGCCGAAAGGAACAGTATGATCCATGCCGTTGACCAAGATTAACACCTGTCCCACTTTGCGAGTGACAGTCCCTCTGTGGGCAGATGTGTCCTGACACAAACATGTAAAACTGGCAAATGTCCAGAGAATATAGGACATAATTATTCCGTAGACGTCATGTAATAGTTGCATTAAACATATTTCACTGAACGTATATTACATAAATGTTATAAGAAACAGAATAAGACACTGAAATGCTACAAGAATAAGCTTAGATATAGGCAAGAATTGTAAGTTCTATCTGCCGAACTGACCGTGGGTATGTGTCGGCCTGTAAAATATGCTGTGCTCACCGCAAATGTCACACTAGGGTTGCTACCTTTTCAAATGGCCAAAGTGGGACAAGTTTGGTACAGACATCAGATTTTACAGGCCGATACATACCCACGGCCAGTACAAAGGACAGAACTTAACTGTTTTGCCTAAATAAAAGTGTATTCTTGTAGCATTTTAGTTGCTTATTCTGTTTCTCATAGCATTTAGGTATTTCAGATACAGAATAACTGTTTTATGCAACTATTACATAAAATATAAGAAATAATTTTGTCCTAAAATCTCAGGACATTTGCCATGTTTGCAATTACATGTCAGGACACAACTGCCCAAAGAGGGACTGTCCCTCGCAAAGTGGGACAGGTGGCAACCCTATGTCACACTGTGGCCAATTGAAAAGGTGGAAACACAACCGTCGACTGTGAGGAGGCATTGTCCACAACAGTCGGACATGTGTAAGGAATAGCTTGGACATAGGAAAAGGTGCCATCCTACCAATGAGTACAACAGGCTGGCAAAATCCAGAAGGCAGCTGTATAATTCGAACGTGTATGTGACACAGTCGAAAGGGTAGTACCCAGATACACCAACCAAGTAATGAAAGTGAAGTATGGGTGTGTACCTATGTGCGTGAGGTATAGCCTGTGGAAAGGAAACATGGCAGGGTAGTCCACTCAACCATAAAGGTACCCGACACATGTAGGGTAGTCAATGTGCAACTCTGGCCGTGTCATGGGCCAACAACCAAAGTAGTGCTCTATGGGGTGTGATGATATTCACGTGTGAGAGGTGGGTGTTTAATGGTAAATTCCTCAAAGGCGATACTGTGTCATATGCAGAAAAGGTGAACCGGAGGTGTATGAGGGGGCAGCGGGTGAAGTGGAAAGAAACACAACCATATGTAGAAACAGCTGCAAGATAAGCAGACAGGCCATAGTGTAGAACACAATCCCACAAACATATGAATATGGAAATGTGCGAGACAAATGTATACATACGGCACCATCACATACCCACAGATGGGTCCTGATGGAACTGGCCATAACAAACGCAACACACCTGGATGCATAATGGCCTACCCAGCATACCCTCCACAACACAAAACCTGCCTCTATACCAGAACGTCCACCAAATCCAGCCGTACTTGGTCCACTGGTTTGTTGCAGACACAGCTACACACAGTGACCCCTACACATATGTAGTAGGTATTGTCACCCTAGGCAGTGTCAGGATTGCAAACCATGTATCCCCTGCATGTAAAACCCCCTGCACATTTTCGTAAAGCCACAAAATTCTCCGTTATCTAACTTGTTTTTGTCTAGTCCAATTTTTGGGATATCCCTCATGGGATTACCAACTTGTGTAAATAGTAGAATGGGTATGACGACATGATGTCCAATCCTGTAGATATCTGGACACAAGTCAGAACGTGCAGTGGAGGTCCATGACACTGTCCAGCCCTAAGTGGGCATGCATAACCTACCACCCAGGATAAAATACCTTCCCGTGATGCACATGTCCAGACACGAATAGGAGGGAGAATATAATGCACACATTTGCAAAGTGGAAAATGACATGAGGGTGAGGAAGACACTGACGTAAACAGGTCAACCCTGATCAAGTGTGAGGGACACTGACTGTGTGCATGCATGACCGACCATACCTGTCAACCTGTGTGAGCAAGATATCTGGACAGAGCCGTGAATACAAGTGTGACAAAGGTCCAAAAAACAGGGACAATCTGTAAAGATAGCTCTTAGAAACAGAGACATTTGATAGAATAACAGTTTGCACATTGGCATTAATGTCCGGAGTATGAAGTCTGAAACCCAACTGTCTGTCAGCACGTTCCTACTGCAGTCTTTAATGCTGAGCTACTGCTGTGCCAGAACACAACAGCGTATTACAGAGGTCCATGCCATACCACTCAACTATCCAGATATTCGCAGAATGACTAGGGTTACCACCTGTCCCACTTTGCGAGTAACAGTCCCTCTGTAGGCAGTTGTGTCCTGTGAAAAAAATCAAGCCATAGCAAATGTCCTGAGAGTTTAGGACAAAGTTATTTCCTAATTTCCTTTAATAGTCGCATAAAACAGTTATTTTATATATGAAACTTCTATATGTTATGTGAAGTAGCATAAGCAATTCAAATGTTACTAGAATAAGCTATTATATGTGCAAAAAAGGTTAAGTTCTGTACTATGCATGGCTGTAGGTATGTGTTGTCCTGGAAAATCTGACATCTCTACAGAACATGTCCCACTTTGGGCATTTGAAAAGGTGGCGACCCTAAGAATGACCAGAGGATTTCCCCATATTGTTGTTGTGTGCCTCTGACAATCTGCACCAGTGTGGTAAATAGCTGAGGATTGACGTCACTAAATAATGAGAAATATCCTGAGTTTAAGACTCCACATCCTTCAGAAAAGTCATGCTAATGCAAAACGTAGTATTCTATCAACGTTCTAAGCTTGTAAGAGCAATCGTTAAAATGTGTCCCTAATTGTCCCCCCATCATGTAGATTTTGCGCAGGTTTGGTGCTCTAAGAGGTTGAGAGGTATGGTCCGTACATATTTACAGTAACAACCCTTCACACTTGTGTAATGTACAACTGCATACCTGTAGTCACTTCATGTCCAAAATAATAATCCCCGTATGACTGTATACAGGCAATAGTCAAATGTGAATGGGGACACCCCTCACCGTGGAGTATGGACTGTAACAACCCCACCCATAATATGTATTGCCAACAGAATAAGCTGCTGACAGGTGCCCAAACACCTGTGTCTATAAACACAGGTAAAACTTCAAAATAGGGAGAAAATCCCTGTCCATATGCTTCATCTGACATTTGAAGTCGGCCAGGGAAGTTCCGTTCACCAGGTGGACAAGCCTAAACCCAAATCACTACATGAACACCCTGACAATCAAAGACCTGCATGTGCCTGGACTATATGCCTTGCTGTTCTGCATATCCTCGGAGTGATTAACAATGCAGTTGGAGTCCACAGCAGTAGGCAATAGGGAATGTGTAATATGTAGTACCGCATTTTTCCCAGCAGGAGAATGGATGCCTGTGTTGTAGGTGAAGCGGTGAGGCATATGTTGATGTGGCTAAGTACTATGGGTATGCATATCAATGAGGGAGAACACCAACAGAATAGTGGTTCCGGCATCCGGCCAATGTGAATGCATTCCCGGTTGACCTACGACCACTGCACATATAACTTGAAAGTGTAATGAATGCGTTCGTGCTGTACACACATTTAAATATGTAAAGGTGAACATGTGTTTTGCAGCAGTCCGTAAACCGGAATAAAGATATGCAACTGTTACGGTCAGAATTATGAAAGTTCACGTAAGCACAATTATCTATGAAACATATGTAACCCACAATAAGGATATGCAAGTGCGCCTGCGCGTGTGTAATCCGCTCACAGAATAGAAAATGAATGCTGTTTTCCCCACGTTCTATGTACATGGCTCATACCTGTTAACCCCATAAAGTACGAAACCGGACAAAGCCATGAAAACAACTGGTACAAATAGGGACAATCCCCAGATATTGCCCTAACAAACATAGAAAGTGGATAGAATAACAGGTGTGTCACTAGCATGGATTCTCTGAAGGGTATGAAGTCGTAACCTGAAATGTCTGTCATTATTTACCAACGTCAGTCTTTAATGATATGCCACTAACTTGCCAGATAGACACAAGGTTATGAAAAATGGACCAAAGATAAGAGGCAAACAGCTGTACATGCAGTGGAAATCTGTACAGTTGAAAGGTATGATATGGAGATATATATACACATATACCCACAGACATAAACCAAAGCAAATTATGAGCTGAGGAATGTACAGACATATGTATATATGTACATATATATATATATATATATATATATATATATATATATATATATATATATATATATACACACACACGATACATGAATAGATATATACACAACAAACATATGTCCCTGTACATATAACACATGTACATAAATAGGTCACGGTATAGCTATTATGGATAGACAGACAGACATGCATGAAAGGAGAATACACAGTTGCTTTCCAAACCATTGCCCGGAAAGTACCAGTGTGACAGGGCCTGCAAGTTTTACACGTTAAACATGAATATAGGTGTCCTTTGCAGGACCCCAAAAATTGATCCTGTATGAAGGGCGAACCATCATTGATGCAAAAGACGTCACAAGTGCAACTACGATATAGGTGTACATGCAACAGTAACAGGTGTAAGGGTAATAACACATGGGTCGATAGAATGTATGACGTACGACCTGATATCCGCAGAGTGGGGAGTGCTCAGAAGTGTCCTCACACTTTATTATCGCTCACATTAAACATGTCTAATGGGTACTGTGGAGGGGTGTCAGGTATGGGAATCATTAGTATGCAGAAATGGGCCTAGGTGTTGGTTGGCACAGATCTATTAGGTACGCCCCATGGGAGTGATCAATATACCTATGTGGGTGTAGCACACGCCTATATTCTCCAAAAAGGTGCAACCCATCTACTGGATATTGTGTAAACCATTGGAGGAAGACGTAGGGACCTATATCAGTGTCATGTAGACAATTATCATGGATGGACATGCGTACGACCAAGATGGTAACCATACCTGCCAAAATGTCAGAATAAGACAGCTGGACTAAGGCATAGTACATGAAATACAAATAGGGACTATACTAAATATACCCCAGACAAAGTCAGAACATTGATAGAATAATTGCGTAGTCAGGAATATGAATGTTATGAGAGCTAGTAATCATGAAATAGAAATGTCAGTCATTATTACCTAACCGCACAGTCCGTCATGCCTTGCCAGCAATCTACCAGAAAGGCACATTATCATGACAAATGTAACAGAATCATAGGTCAGACCTAGGGGTGTTTACCCATAATGTGTACAGGTGAGAGGTATGAAGGTAACCCGTCCTAAATAAATGTACAGAACTAGTGATAGTAGGTGGACAGGTGAGAAGAAAGACGTCAGGACAAATGACAAAATATGTACAAGTCAAAAGCATGTATTTCCACAAATGTGAATGACAACGTATGCCCTGTGAAAGTCAATGTGGAAGGTTAATAGACTCAAAAGACATGTGTCCCTCAGGGTGTCATGCAGTGTCACCGATACAGTGTCCAGTCCCCCATACTCGTACTTGAGCTCTGCCACTGATGGAAAGCGCAAATACTGGCGTACACATAAGGTACATGATAGAATAATTAGTGTGGATAAGCACCTGTTGGCCTGTGTGAGGAATATAACCCTCTGGGTGGGTGTGTCCTGCAATAGGAATGTAATGGCAACTGGCCTGTGATGGCGCCATATATTGTGTGTATTGGTGTAAGAAAATTGATTCCCAGTATCAGAAACATACCTGCACAATGCGGATGTGCAGATGTATGCCTCATATGTTTAGTGTGTTCCTCTTACAATCTGTACCTGTCTGCCAAATACCTGAGAAATGACGTCATTAAATAATGACAAACATATGATTTTAAGACCCCAAATCTCTCAGAAAGGTCATACTAATGCAAAACCTGTTATACTGTCAACTATCTACGTTTGTAAGAGCAATATGTAGAATGTTCCCCTATATGTCCCCCCATCATGTTCGGCTTTGTACAGATGTTTTGCTCTATGAGGTTGAAAGGTATGATCAGAAACAGATACATGTCTGAGGAAACAGCATTATCGACTGCAAGATAACTCAGAAGGTATGAAAAGCGCTGCAGTAGGAAGTTCAGTATTGGCCGCAGGTATGTGCTGACATGTCAAATGACACAGCGGTCTACATGAAGTACCTATAGGGCGTCACCTTTACCAGTGATGACAGTGGGACATACCCACAGCCATGCATACACCACAAATAGACATAGCACACAGCAAAGCCTAGGCCATAATACACGGACCCTCCGGCGTGTATGGATTGAGTGAGAGTACAGCAAGGAAAGATGACTGCCAGGGTATTCAGCAAACACCCGTAGGGGCATGCAAGACCGCCCATAACACGAACATTGCACGGACAATGTTGGGATTTGCAACATACCCCATTTGTATGTGTAAGCTATGCAAATGATGTAATTACACGATACGTGAAACAGTAAGCTATCCGTGCAAGAGCAGAGTTATGTGTAGAAATGTACCCAGATGTTATGCAACTAACGTTCTGCACGTTGCTAAATGGAGCAATGACAGCTGCAAATACAGTATGAATACAGTCGAAGAAGCATGTCAATGTCCAAGTCCAAGGCCAGTGGCAGCTTTGTCCATTGGATATCAATAAACCAGTAGTTGTCCTCTCCCGATCTCTGGTGTGGAAGCGTAGCGCAGCGCCACGAGAACGCGCTGTGCTTCAAAACAAGACATATATGCATAATATACATACAAAATGTAGGTTTAGTTAGATGTTAGTACGCCATGCAGATGAATGGCAAGCTGGAGACAACATGGCTACTGCGTACTGGTTCTTATGTGTGGAAGCGCTCTGTCAGAGATGTAATGAAGCATTTGTAGCCAATGTGATGCAAGTGAGGCTGAGGATAGTGAATCACAACATTTCATGCCATATGGGCCAAGCCTCTACAATGTAGTGTAGGTTAAGGGGACTATTAGAGTAGAAGATAGGTGACAACCTGAGTGTGTACGTATAAAACACTGTAACCTCACCAGAGCAGTGTCACATGTTTGCTGTCAGTACTCAGTGGAAGAGGCGTGTTATGAGCTATCCTAGGGAACGTCAGGAGACTGACGGCATACGCCATGGATACCACTGATGTGACCTGCAAACCTCCCCACAGTGTGTCTGTGCCCGTGCATGCCAGTAAGCCCGAGTAAGCATGTGTGCGTGTGTGTTAGCCCATGTGCGTGTGTGGAGTGTGGAACAACGAGTAAGCTAGTGTACGAATGGTGAAGCCCGTGTAATGTCGTGTATGCGTTTGTAAGCATGTATACATGTGTACTACACACATCACACACATACTGCACACTCAGACACACATGCTGCCAATACTACACACATCAGTGAAATGGCACATGGATGGAGAGTACATCATCAGAATTAACAGTGCTGTAAACTATGCTACAGTGATGGTCATAGCTGCAATGCATCATGCCTGCTGATATACACCTAGAAGTAACACACTGTGTGTTAACAGCATGCTAACATCAATACAGTGGAATAAAGCCACCGTGTGCATCAGCACCAGGTTAGTCAGATCCTGCATCAATGTTACACATCACAGGTGGTGGCACAGGTGACATCATATGCACAGGGTGTGGTGTTAACATTTCCAGAGCTGTCATTGAGCCATCCAATGTACACGTAGGTGTGTGTGTGTGAGGGACAACGGTTATTACATGGCCCAGTGGTGGTGCAATGGGTTTGTGTATGTGATAGCCGTAGCTGTTTGTGGTAAGTGTGTGTGTCTGCATATACACAGGTACAGCATGTGTCAGTCATATACAGGAGGTTGTGGGACAGTCACAGACCGTACCTGCCAGGCTGTAGAGATCCCCATTACTGGCCATGGATACCCCTCCATGGATCCAACACAACCCAGTCCTGCACCTGTCAATGTATACACATACAGTCCTATGATCTGTACCACAGCCTGTGGATAAATGTGAGTCTGTAATGTTAACCTGAGGTGCATAGAATTGTCTGTTACTACAGACGGATACGTGACATACTCACACTCCAATGTAATAACCACTGCTGACTGTTGCCGAGATGTGTATACGACAATTCAAAGGTGCTGTACTAACATTGTTTCCAATGCCCGTGTAATACCCAGCAACACAATAACCGGTCACTACACAAGTATAACCCATGATCACTACAGCACACAGTATGTGCACTATCACAGAGCCATAGCAGATGTACATACATCCAAGGTGCTCACGTACAGATAATGCAGCACATTCAAGAGTGATAATCCCAACATACATATCTATATACAATATGCATATATATATATATATATATATATATATATATATATATATATATATATATATATATATATATATATATATATATATATATATATATATATATATAGGTTCATAGATTCATAGGTTCATACTAGGCTATCTGCCCTAGGGCATTTATAAGCCTAGCTAGAGTGTGTTTGGCTTTCGCCACCCATTTTAAATTAATTTTGCTATGCCCTTTTTCAAGGTTAGTATACTGTGCTTCTGTCTAACAGTGACACAGAAGTGATACCCGGGGTAAACCTACGATCTCCCATCCACTCATCAAGATTCCTCTTGAAGAGAGTCAATGAGGGACTCTGCCTAACCTGGACTGGGATTTTATTCCAGAGTGAAGGGAGCCTCTGGGTTATGAATCTGTCCCTCCAGCATGTCCTATTTATTTCAGTGCTGAGGTTCAAGTCTCTCGAGCGCTTAGTTCGATGGGATTTGGATTGTCTGAGGTGCAGCATGTCCATTAATTCCGGGTTGGACATGGCTTTATACATCAGGCAAAGATCGCCTCTGAGCAGGCAGTATGCCACTGAGTAGAGCTGGAGTTTCTTTAACCGTGCAGCATATGGCATCTGTTTGAGCCCTTTGATCCTCTTGGTGAGGTACTTTTGGGGTCTTTCCAGTTGCTGCAGGTGTCTGGTAAGGTACATCCCAAAAGGGGCATTGTACTCAATTATGGGCCTGATGAGAGATGAGTAAAGAGGCACGATGACCTCCCCTGATCTAGATGTGAATCCCTTCATATTAGGTGGGCTATATACAACGTTTTTCTAACCACTTTGGCCATGTGGTTGTCAAATGAGAGATTGCTATCAACTTGGGTCCCCAGGTCCCTAATTACTTCTTCTGTACTTAATGGATTACCACCTATGTGGTAATTTTGTTTTTGCCAAAGGGATGACTATACACTTTTGGCATTTAGCTTGAGGCCATGGCTCTGGCACCAATTGTCTGTTTCTATGAGGCCCTTTTGGAGGATGCTTGTGTTGGCTGGAGAGTCGATTATGGCACCCAGTTTGCAGTCATCTGCGAACTTGGTCAGCCACAGTCCTTCTGTGTTGGCCTGTACCTCCGAGAAATATATACCGAACAAGATAGGTCTCAGGACTGAGCCTTGTGGGACGCCACTTGTAACTGGTTTGGAGTCTGACATGGCTCCAGCAATTCTAACCATGTTGGTTCTGTCCTTGAGCCAGTTTGCAACCCATCTAGGGATATAGGGGTTTATATTTAAGCTGGTGAGCTTATCTATAATGCCCGAGTGGGGTATTGCATCGAAGGCTTTTGCGAGGTCCAGGTAGGCTGTGTGGACCACCTTCCCCTCGTCAATGGCCTTGGTGACTGTTTCAAAGAAATCAACCAGGTTTAAGAGGCAGAATCTGCCCTTAACAAAGCCAAACTGGGTAGGATCCAGTGTCTGTAGGTCCCCAATATCTTTATTTATGAGGTCCATGATGATCCTTTCCATAGTTTTGCAGACCAAGCTAGTCAAGCTTATGGGGCGAAAGTTTCCAGGATCCGTTGAAGCACCACCTTTGTGGAGAGGGACCACTGTTGCTGTACGCCACTCTTTGGGTACATATCCTGTAGTAAGGCTGAGATTGAACAGTAGTTTTATGTTTAGGTTTAGCTGTTCTTGGAGTTCATGTAGGATGCAGCCCGGGACACTGTCTGGTCCCATTGATGCTGTGTTTTTTGCTTTGGAGAGGGCAGCTCTTACCTGAGCATCTGAGATGTCAGGGGGGCAGCACTATGCTGGGATAGATATTTGCCCTTTTGGTGGGGAGGGGGGGAGAAGTTTGCACTGAACCTGTCAGCTAGGATGTTAGCAATGTCTGTGGGTTCGGTATATTTTTTGTCATTTTGGACTAATTCTGAGCATATCTGGGAATTCCCACCCAGGTTCCTAACATAACTAAAGAAAGCCTTGTGATTATCCTTAGTGTCCTGTGCAATTTTTCTCGAAGCTGGCCTTAGGCGATTTTATGAGTGCCGTAGTTTTGCTAATACTGATCAGAGATGCCTTCCTTTTGGGATTTTGCTCTATCATGTAGTAGCTTCCTCCTTCTATTGTACAGTTTGTTTGTTTATGGCTGGGGTCCACCAGACAGGACATCTGCCTTTGGAGGATTGGGTCTTGGTTTTAGTTGGGATTGCATGATCCATGCATTCCTGAAGGTGTTCATAGAATCGTTTATAAAGATTCTGCATGTGTGTATATATAGATATATATATATATATATATATATATATATATAATATATATATATATATATATATATATATATATATATATATATATATATATATATATATATATATATATATATATATATATATATATATATATATATATATATATATATATATATATATATATATATATATATATATATATATATATATATATATATATATATATATATATATATATATATATATATATATATATATAGATACACACACACACACACACACACACACACACACACACACACACACACACACACACACAACACACGTGGCAGGGCTGGGAGCAGAACACAAACGTAACCACTGTACCACACAACAGTGTTAGCAGTTACAGAACGTGCTACCATGATTATTGGATCACATGATTTACACAGGCATACGTCTAGCCAGCAGTCAGCAGCATCAAAGGCAAAGACACCACACGGATGTTATGGAGAGTGAATACTGTAAAAGCAATGTACTGTTGTCATGCAGCTGGAAACACACACACACACTTGGCAGGACTGGGGGTCGAACATACACCTAACTACTCTATCACACTACAGCATGATGCATTTACAGAATGAGCTACCGAGATTACTAAGCACAGCAGTCCCAGAGGCAGACATCTAGGTGTGTGTCATCATCCGCAAAGGCAAAGACGTCGGTAGGAAATTTCTGTGGTGTGAGGCGTCTAAAAGCAAGACTGAGTCCCCAGGCAGACGGAGCATGCGCGCAAGCACACACACACTTGGCAGGGCTGGGAGTCGAACATACACCTAACTACCCTAACACACTACAGCATGACACATTTACAGAATGTGCTACCGAGATTACTAAGCACAACAGTCCCAGAGGCAGACATCTAGGTGCGTCTCATCATCTCCAAAGGCAAAGACGATGGTAGGAAATTTCTGTGGTGTGAGGCGTCTAAAAGCAAGACTGAGTCCCCAGGTGGATGGGAGCATGCGCGCAAACACACACACACACATACACACACACACACACACACACACACACACACACACACACACACACACACACACACAAACACACTTGGCAGGGCTGGGAGTCAAACATACACCTAACTACCCTAACACACTACAGCATGACGCATTTACAGAACGCACTACCAAGATTACTAAGCACAGCAGTCCCAGAGGCAGACATCTAGGTGCATGTCATCATCTCCAAAGGCAAAGACGATGGTAGGAAATTTATGTGGTGTGAGGCATCTAAAAGCAAGACTGAGTCCCCAGGCGGACGGGAGCATGCGCGCAAACACACACACACTTGGCAGGGCTTGGAGTCGAACATACACCTAACTACCCTAACACACTACAGCATGACGCATTTACAGAACGCACTACCGAGATTACTAAGCACAGCAGTCCCAGAGGCAGACATCTAGGTGCGTGTCATCATCTCCAAAGGCAAAGACGATGGTAGGAAATTTCTGTGGTGTGAGGCGTCTAAAAGCAAGACTGAGTCCCCAGGTGGATGGGAGCATGCGCGCAAACACACACACACACACACACACACACACACACACACACACACACACACACACACACACACACACGGCAGGGCTGGGAGTCGAAGATACACCTAACTACCCTAACACACTACAGCATGACGCATTTACAGAACGCACTACCGAGATTATTAAGCACAGCAGTCCCAGAGGCAGGCATCTAAGTGCGTGTCATCATCCGCAAAGGCAAAGTCGTCGGTAGGAAATTTCTGTGGTGTGAGGCATCTAAAAGCAAGACTGAGTCCCCAGGCGGACGGGAGCATGCGCGCAAACACACACACCCACTTGGCAGGGCTGGGAGTCGAAGATACACCTAACTACCCTAACACACTACAGCATGACGCATTTACAGAACGTGCTACCAAGATCACTAAGCACAGCAGTCCCAGAGGCAGACATCTAGGTGCGTGTCATCATCCGCAAAGGCAAAGACATCGGTTGGAAATTTCTGTGGTGTGAGGTGTCTAAAAGCAAGACTGAGTTCCCAGGCGGACGGGAGCTGCGGGCAAACACACACACTTGGCAGGGCTGGGAGTCGAACATACACCTAACTACCCTAACACACTACAGCATGACACATTTACAGAACATGCTACTGAGATTACTAAGCACAGCAGTCCCAGGGGCAGACATCTAGGTGCGTGTCATCATCCGTAAAGGCAAAGACGTCGGTACGAAATTTCCGTGGTGTGAGGCATCTAAAAGCAAGAGTGAGTCCCCAGGTGGACGGGGGCATGTGCACAAACACACACACACACACAAACACACACACACTCAAACACACACACACACACACTTGGCAGGGCTGCGAGTTGAACATACACCTAACTACCCTAACACACTACAGTATGACACATTTACAGAACGCGCTACCAAGGTTACTAAACACAGCTGTCCCAGAGGCATACTTCTAGGCGTGTGTCATCATCCACACTGACAAGGATGCCGACAGGGATTGTATAGAGAGTGATCACTCTGAAAGCATACAGACATATTACTGTCCCACGGTACATGTAGACGAACACACGGCAGTGGTGTGATCGGGGCAATGTGAGATTTATGGTGCACCGTGACAACATGACATAGTCACGGGACGCGCCACAGACAGTACACCCATCAAGATAGTCGACCAGTGTGTACTCAGTAGGCATCCATCGTGACGTTGAAAATGGACATCTGTTGCCTGGATGACCACCATGGCTATACAGGATGTCAACGGCCATGCACAGAGGGACATCACCGACACAAGGTGTCACTGGGCATGGCCACACGCTTAGTAATATACGTCCATTCGGACTGTACTGTGTGTCAGTCTACACAATGGTGTACTGGGCATGCTCACACACAGCAGTTGCAAAGGGCCGTCTTGCATGCAGACGGAGTCTCAACTCACAAGGGCTCAGTTTGGACTGTCATGTGTGTCCATCTACACAACAGCGTACTGGGCATGCTCACACACTTAGCAGTTGCAAAGAGCCGTCTTGCATGCAGATGGAGTCTCAACTCGCAAGGGCTCAGTTTGGACTGTCATGTGTGTCCATCTACACAACAGTGTACTGGGCATACTCACACACTTAACAGTTGCAAAGGGCTGTTTTGCATGCAGACAGAGTCTCAACTCGCAAGGGCTCAGTTTGGACTGTCATGTGTGTCCATCTACACAACAGCATACTGGGCATGCTCACACACTTAGCAGTTGCAAAGGGCCATCTTGCATGCAGACTGAGTCTAGACACGGAAGGGCACAGAAAGGTATAACTGTCCCCACGCACAGAGCGATCACACACATGCAGTGACCAGTGCACACTCAGCTGCCATCACAGCTGTCACAGGTGCAGATCCCAGACGTACACACCGCAGTCTACGCTGTAGCCCTCGAGACATCACCATGTCATTGCTGCAGCAAAACACAGCCATACATTACCACAACACCATGTGACACATGACCAGTGGACTGTACAGAGGTCTACAACAACTGTGCAGAGTACACATGTACTGATAGGGTTCCAACAGGTGTTATGCATTGTAAGTATACCACTATACATGACCAGGTCAGCTCAACACATACCAGGGGCCCCGGGTCTTACACAGCTGTGACAGATGAGTGTTGCTGTAAACCAACGAACTCACATGTTTGGATATGTCAAACATGTGATTGTAGTGGATGTGTGCATGGACCACACACACACAACACATATGTACATAGCTAAGCTTTTGCTGTCCCCTGTGCAGAACAGTGGCCTAAGCAATCATACGCATGCAAATGGAAGGTAGGTCCATGTCTGTTGAATGCTCACAGTACAGGAGGTAGCAGTGTTGATGGAGGACACATTCCCCTGTAGTAGTCGCCCATGACACCCGTGATATCATACCACAGTCCATGTGTTATGTATGTCAACACACATGTCCACCAATAGCAATGCATACAAACATGGCTACAGGAAACACATGTAGGACCAACGCACATGTACAATCTGTACTGTGCATACAGCAGCCATGCATGTGCAGTGGCCAATGTCCATAACACAGCTGTGCCTAACTACAACATGCAGTCGCAATGCAGCCCCATCATTGACACAAGTATATGGTGACATACAGACAGTACGGTTGGTTGTACATCACATATGGAGGGATGTGTGTACATAAAGTGGTGATCCACCTGTGTAGATGTTTGTGTGCCGGGGATGGCTCACAGGTGTGTCACACACCATCCTACCATGCCATGTGCAAACAATACGCTATGTTACTGTTACTTAATGGTGATGACTTAACGCATAAACAGTGGTCAGGTGTAACCAACTGTATGTCATGTGACACCTGTATCACTGACATCCTCCCGTGTGCATATAGCCACACAATTGCCAGACATAGCATTGGTACACATACTGTGGACATTACACCTGCATGTCTATCAAATGGCTCATCATATGGCAGGTGTATCATTCCCAGCACTGCCATGTGTGTCCGCTTGTGTGACCACACATGCCACATATGGTGGGGATTACATCCCAGATGTAACACATCCCTGTACACCGTTGTAGAGATCTGTACATACTGCAGTGTGGAAAGCATGACGTCGGCAGGTGCGGTGCATCACACACATCGGCTATCCGTACACACATATCTGGTCACCACAGTGTGTGTGTGTGTGTATGTATGTATGTATGGCTGTCTGGTGCTTGGTGTGAGGGTGTATGCTACCATACTGTGGAAACAGGATCACTAACCCCTCATGGTGATGCAGTCTACTACCCAGTTGATGCCATCAGTCCCAGCCATACTGGCTGCCTGTGCATGTCCCTTCTCTGTGGCACATCGTGTGGGTGCAAAGTACTGCGAGGGTGATGACCACATAGGCAAGGGTCCACACCTCACCATTATGGGGTGTACGTTACAGTGCTGTAGACCCCATGAATGTGGCCATGTTCCTGTACTGTGACAGGGTATTACTGCTACACAGTGTGGCCTCATGCTATCAGGTGGCCTCTAACGTCATCATTGGCCAGACCACTGTGTACAACCCCTGCACCATGTCAACATACCTGTAATGTTTCCCGGAATGTATGTCACATCTCTGTCTGCTGTAGCCTGTTCAACTGACCACATGCTTCAGGTGCAGTATATGTGCGGACATCTGTGTCATGTTCGACTGTCCAACAGTCAGGTTAAGGGTAAGTTTAGCATGCTGATATTGCCATATGTGCCTGTGAGTACTCCACAGTTACACATGGGGGACTGCAAACACTGCTACCTGTAGGCACATGCCAGTACACCATAGGAGGGAACCAGGGCATCATTACCAACATGCTGTTACCGTTGTAACCGAGACACATACTGTGAACATATCACAATGCATGCTGCACCTGGACTACATGGTATGACTGGTGCACGTCGACAGTACACCACTGATGTCACATACACATCTCTCAGTATTCACACACGTCCAATGCAACATACACATCCCTCAATATGCATACACAATTAATGCTAGATACACCTCTCACATCTCAGTATTCACACACGACCAATACAACATACACATCCTGCAATATGCATACACAAGTAATGCTAGATACACCTCTCACTATTCTGTTCACCCTGTGCATCAGACCATATGAGCATATCCCTGTACCGATGGTGTGGATGACAGGGATGCAGCAGAGGCTTCATCATATGCACAGGGTGATACTGTTTGCCAAGGGCATGGGCTGTACCAATGGATGACATCATGTGTGCAGGTAAGGGCCAGTGATTTGAATGGACATGTCTGTTCTGTATGCATGTGGGTGTTGTGAGGCTCTACAGTTGTGTTTGCTGTGTGCATGTATGTGTGCACACAGTTCTGTCATTTGTGAGGCCTACACAAGGGTATTATGGACAGCTCCAGATTGTACAGACCGGGTTGTACATCTCACTGTGACCGGACACGGCCATGTGTCCTGTGCCTGCCAGGGGTTGCATGGGCACTACCAAGCAGAGGTACAGAATGGCTACTGTCCGACGACACATGGCCACTGGAACCATGTCCCCACCGGGGATGTCCAGGGCCATGTCCACATGGCCTGCTGTGACCTGGTGTGGACATCGCAGCACCAGCTGCACTGCTACTGCTACTGGCACTATGGGAGCAGCCATGTGAGATGGCACGCTCACGTTGACCTGCACTAGGTGGTGTAGCTGGCCTATGTCCATGTGTTCTATGCCTCACCCCTACCAGATGTTCCAGCACAGACAGCTCACACTCGCGGATTGCCATGCCACGGTCGAGGATTCTGACCATGTCACCCAATCACCTGTCCAGAACATCAGCAAGCTGCTGTTGAGCACCTGCCAATGCCTGGATGTTGTTGTTTAGGGTACTGATAGCAGCCCTCTGCAGCCTCAGCCCTTCTCTGTTCTGCCGTTCGGCACATGCCTGTGCCACCATTACAGTCTGGAACATGCGTCTGGTGATCCCAGCTGCTGCACTATGTCCTGCAGGTGCATGTCTGCCAGAGGTCCTCCTATGGGCAGCACCAGCCACATGCCTGTGTGGCACATCTGCAGTCAGTATACTGCCACCATGGTGTGGAGACACACCTTCTGTAGCCATCACACGTTCCTGTTCAATGCTAACAAATGATGACTGTCCTTCCTCTATGGCCACTGTAGATGCGGTATGTGTTGGCAGCTGAACTGTGTGCAGGGAAGAGGGGGACATAGCTGGGATGGCAACCATTGGCAAAGATTCCACCCCTGACATCCCTGCCTGCACCTCGTGCATATGTTCATCACTGCTAGCATCTGTGCAGACACTATCAGATGGACTGCAGGAGTGTAACGCACCTACATCACCTGTGAATGCAAAGAAAGACTCTAAATTACAATAGACACACACATACTGACACACACACACACACACACACACACACACACACACACACACACACCCACACACACCCACACACACACTGACACACACACACTGACACACTGACACACACACGGACACACACACTGACACACCATGCATGTGAGATGACAGATGGCATGCAGCATGCTTGTGATACAGCTGTCAGCATGCAGCTCAGACATCAATAGTGTTTGTAAGCATACCCCCTGGAATGCACACTGCAGCAGGCAGGTGTCATATCATTATCCATGCAATTCACACGATCATGATAGTATGCATGCATCCCCGTGATACACCATGTGGACCAGAGCGGGATAACAGTACACATGGCTGATGTGACCTTGACATGTAATCTGCTGATGTGTGCATTAACATGCATGCATGCCTGACACAATGTTGTCCTGACACATGTACAGCATCGTACTGGGTATCACATTGCGGTGTTGTCCATATGCCCTACTGATAGAATGCATGTTGAGCAAATGCGCATGGGCATGGTAGGGGACTGAGCCGTCTACATTGATGTACAGTGTGATGTACAGACACTGTGCCATTGCATGGCATCATGAGGTGTCTATATTGCTAAACAGTGCATGTTATGTACACATTGCATATCCAGACCTGCATGCATACCCATGACATACCTGTGGATTGTGACCTACGATGCTGAGGTGTATACAAACCCAACCATGTTGTGTCATGTGACTGGTCACTGGAGGACGTACAGATGACATCCCTGCATGATGACTACAGAGTGTTAGCTGCCTGGCAACCATGTCCACACATAGCGGACCTGTCACGTCACCATTTCACACATGACATTGATGTACCACGCACACAAGTTGCACAGCTAACAGTGATGTCCTACAGCAGGGGGGAAAAGTACAGTTTCTGTGGTCTGGTGTCACTGTCAGTGGAATCTGGGAAGGTGACTACCATCATGCTATGACACAGACATCATGTTCAATACATCTTATGAGGTACATGTCACTGACACCTCCACTAGCTGTGCACAGACATTTACGATGTGCAGCGTACCACATCACCTGTACAATCAGTCTAGTATGGCTGTACTTGGACCATGTGTGGACAAAGTGGGACAGGGTGTATCCACATCCCATCTTCTGTGTGGCTACGTGTCTCTGGACATCCCCCATGGCCATGTGTGCACATGTGTTGGTCATGTATGTGATGGCCATCTATCACACATGTCTGTGTTGTCCCATATGACATACACCCATAGATGTTGGTTATGTCACCATCCACAGGGCTATGCAGACAACAGGTGTATGTGTGGTATGTGGGGTATGGGTTATGGGAAATTGTGACAATATTGCAACCAAAACGCTACGTGTCTCAGACATGTCGGATGGAACATCACAATGTGTGAAACCATTGCAGGGCATGTAACGCATTGGTGATGCCTGTGGTCTGCCCAAATCACTGCTCACTGTGCGGTACTGGTTTGTGTACCACACATTTTATTCCACTGTGTAGTACATATGCCTCCATTGTAGAACACCTCCACCGTTGTATGCACAGCTGGACACACATGTAGCAATGACAAATACTGTAGTTTCATGTCTGTGTATCATTTCAGTTGTATATATTGCACATGGGTGGCCTGTGTGGATGATGGGTGATGCGACCTGTATATCCATGTATTAACTGGCCACATGGCGAATAGATCTATGCTGTGACATGCCTGATACCAATGATAGTCCCACCTGCAACGGACTCTTGTCTATGTGGCATGCCAGAGGAACCTGTATAAGGTGACACAGCAGTATGAACATTATCCATGACTGTATGACAGCCACAGGGTGCACAGTGCAGGTTAACACATTCGCCTGTACAATAGCATGCTGTCAGCACATGTGTGCATACCATACCTCTCAACCTCTTAGAACAATAAATGTGGACAAAGCCTACTATGATGGGGGACATATAGGGACAACTGTGACATATTGTTCTTACTAACTTAGAAATATGCTAGACCAATAGGTTTGCATGCACATGGGTTTGACACGGAATATGCAGTAGTAAACACAACTGTATGTCATCATTTAATGACTCCATTCCTCAGCTATTTGCCAGAAAGGGACAGATATTAAGGGGAACACACCGACAATATGAGGCAGACATCTGGACATCCTGTAAATACCCGTACAGTTCAGAGGTATGGTGCATACACAGGGTAGCATAAAGCATGTGTGTCCACATACCTTGCATATGTTGTTACATTACATGATGTACACTGACACATGCACGTATGTGGGATATACTGGCCATATGTTCAGTACTGACTTACCAGGCAACTCCAGGCTCATTGGTTGGGAGACACCCACCTCCACGATGGCAGCTAGTGTTTGTGGGGGCTGTTCCAAGGGTGTTCCCAGACTGGCCAGTAGCTCCTCTGTGTGTGCGAGTGGAGGCTGGGTTGGTGGCCCACCACCCGTTCCACCGTGTTCCCTGGTGATTGCAGTGGCACGCTGTTTTGCATGACATATCAGGTCCGTGCAGTGTATGCACACCTGCTGGTAGGTGCGGTTATGGCCACCCACTTCATTGACCCTCCTGTGAAGATCCTGCCACAGGTCATCCCACTGCTGTGCATGCTGTGGCACATGGCTAAATAACACCTCGTAGTTCTCATGGAGGTACGGGATTATGACATCATCCTCCTGTCGGCTATATGCTGGTAGGCGTGGACGCGGCATTATCTGTAAGACATGATGGAGGTGACAGGTCACATTTACAGACATGTACAGTGATACTGCTGCACAAACATTCTAGTACATTCACACAGTTATCTTTGCAAATCAACATGACACTAACACGACTGGCATGAATGTGTCACAGACATGTAACACCCAGTATGCATTGGATATCATCCCCATATATGTGTGTCACCTCATTAGTGTTCCTACTGCATGTGACGTCAGTCTCCATGTGGGCATGTCTGTTTAACTGCACTGGTCTTACCTATCTACTCATGCCTGATGTATCCACGGTAATGCTGTTGACCTTGATGCTGTGGATATGTCACATATCAACACAGACACAGCCTTACTGGACTTGGGCAGTCACAATGCACCAAGTACGCATGGAAACCTGTACATGCATCTGTTTTTCCATAGACATCTACACTGCACTGTACAGCTATTCAACATCCTGCCACGGATCTCTTGTGTTGCACATGTGATAGACATGGGACAATGGCTAGTCGGACGTCATTCGCAGGTAAGGTTATCGGCTATAGCATGTACGGGCTGGGTTTCCTAGCTGTATCTGACACCCATTACACCACCACGAGGGGCATCAGTGACACATTACTGATCCAGATAGATGATACTACATCTACCATACGGCCATCACACCATGTATGACAGGGATGATATGTGCAGCTATGTGGACAGGGCTGCATGGTATGGTGGAAGTATGTCACAGGTATGGCACAGGGATCTGTCCAGCATGTGGCCATCCTAGTCGTAGGACCGTGGCTGTCCATGACGTATGTCTTTCAGATCAGGCTATGGATGAATATGGGAATCTTGAGGCAATGTTACAACTGCCTCATGTACACAGACAACCCTCTCCTCCTCCCAAAAAATTCCAACACATGTGAGAGATGCAACCATATAGCCAAACTGGAGGCTAAGCTCTCTCAACTCAGTACTGGCATAACCAGTCAGGAGGAGAAGGAAGCCACACTCACTACAATTCCAGTCTCACATAGACCTACTACGACAGCAAACCAAACACATAATCACACAAAAACATACAGAGCTCTAAATAAAGATCTGCCTAAGCAGAGACCTCAAAGCAGACACCCAAGCAACCGCTACCCCAAAACAAAACACGTGCAACACATATCTCACAAAGCCAGTGTGCGAACAGTCACAGCCCTTAAGGCTAAACAACACACCTGATACACTTGTAATAGGTGACTCTATCATCAGGCACACTGATGTCCCGCTCACCAGGCTGAACAAGGAGAAGGTCACGGTGAGCAGCCTGTCTGGCGCTAGGATCCGCCACATAACACAAGCACTCAGGTCACTCCAAGGCAAGTACAAATATGACTCAGTCATTGTCCATGCTGGTGTGAATGACCTGAGACTTACCTCCCTGGACTACATGAAAGAGACATGGGAGCTCTCTGAGCATGTAGCCCAGGCTGGTATGACCCTGACCTTGAGTAGCATCTTACCCTCACCAAGAATGGTGCCACAATATGAAGACAAGATGATCAGTTTCAACAATTGGCTTAAGTATTGGTGTCATTCAAAGGGGATCCAATGCCTGTCAGCTTGGGATGATATGCACAAGCCCACGATGCTTTGCTAGGGACGGCTTGCGGGTCACCCCTGGGCTTTCGGATATTGGCAAGGCTCTTGCTACCCCCATAGTGCCTTTTTAGGCAAGGCTCAAAAGACAAACCCACCTCCATAGGTATCACAAGGGATAAGAAACTAAGAGTAATGCTACTCAGCTAGAAGTCTAAACCTCAAGATGCACTTTTCGAAACTCTCCTTAGCATGGAGAACATCGATATCTGTGCAGTAACAGAAACCTGGTTCAGGACTCCCCGAGAGCACCCCAGCACTACCAGGTTATACCTCATACCATGCTTTTCAGCCCCAAAACTTGGACGAACCACAAAGGAGGGGAGTATCGATATTCATCAAAGATACCCACACCTCCAGGTTGGTGGCAAAGCACGAAGCATCAGAGACTATCCATGTGCAACTAACAGTGGGTAAAACTGCCTTCCAGTTTATAGCCTGCTACAGACCACCCTCCCAAACCCAGGAACCCCACTCGGCCTTCCTGAGAACACTGGAAAATATGAAGGTCTCTCCAGACACCATTATACTGGCGCTTCAACTACCCAAACATAGATTGGGAGCATTACTCTAGCTCCAACACCCTTGCCCAAAGGTTCCTAGAATTCATAAACTCAAATGCTATGGAACAACTTGTTACCACTCCTACAAGAGGGAAAACATACTGGACCTGATCATCACCAACATGGGGACTCTATGCTCCAGACCAGAAGTGTATCCCTCACTGGTAAGATCAGACCATAAACTGATCTCACTGGATATTCACATCCCACCCCACCCCCTGCCCAGAAAACCACAGTGAAAACTTCTCTAAAGCAAATTTCACACTCCTCAAAACCGAGGTGGAATCCTTCAAAGCCCCCGGGCCTGTGGAAAATACGGCCCAGACCGCAGAATCCTTTATAAATGCATTCTATGAACACCTTCAGGAATGCATGGATCATGCAATCCCAAATAAAACCAAGACCCAGTCCTCCAAAGGCAGACAACCTGTCTGGTGGACCCCAGCCATAAACAAACTATACAATAGAAGGAGGAAGCTACTACATGATAGCAAAATCCCAAAAAGGGAAGGCATCTCTGATCAGTATTAGCAAAAACTAGGGCACTCATAAAATCGTCAAGGCCAGCTTCGAGAAAAATTGCACAGGACACTAAAGATAATCACAAGGCTTTCTTTAGTTATGTTAGGAACCTGGGTGGAATTCCCAGATATGCTCAGAATTAGTCCAAAATGACAAAATACACTGATCCACAGACATTGCCAACATCCTAGCTGACAGGTTCAGCACAAACTTCTCCCCTCCCACCAAAAGGGCAAATATCTATCCAGCAGAGTGCTGCCCCGACATCTCAGATGCTCAGGTGACAGCCCTCTCCAAAGCAAAAACACAGCATCAATGGGACCAGGCGGTGTCCCAGGCTGCATCCTACATGAACTCCAAGAAGAGCTAAACCCAAACATAAAACTACTGTTCAATCTCAGCCTTACTACAGGATATGTACCCAAAGAGTGGCATACAGCAACAGTGGTCCCTCTCCACAAAGGTGGTGCCTCAACGGACCCTGGAAACTATCGCCCATAAGCCTGACTAGCTTGGTCTGCAAAGCTATGGAAATGATCATCATGGACCTCATAAATAAAGATATTGGGGACCTACAGACACTGGATCCTACCCAGTTTGGCTTTGTTAAGGGCAGATCCTGCCTCTTAAACCTGGTTGACTTCTTTGAAACAGTCACAAGGCCATTGTGAAGGAAGGTGGTCCACACAGCCTATCTGGACCTCGCAAAGCCTTCGATACAATACCCACTCAGGCATTATAGATAAGATCACCAGCTTAAATATAAACCCCTATGTCACTAGATGGATTGCAAACTGGCTCAAGGACAGAACCCACATGGTTAGAATTGCTGGAGCCATGTCAGACTCCAAACCAGTTACAAGTGGCATCCCACAAGGCTCAGTCCTGGGACCTCTCTTGTTTGGTATATATTTTTTGGTACAGGCCAACACGGAAGGACTGTGGCTAACCAAGTTCGCAGATGACTGCAAACTGGGTGCCATAATCGACTGTCCAGCCGACACAAGCATCACCAAAGGGCCTCATAGAAACAGACAACTGGTGCCAGAGCCATGGCCTCAAGCTAAGCAAAAGTGTATAGTCATCCCTTTGGCAAAAACAGTGCCCACAAATTACCACATAGGTGGTAATCCATTAAGTACAGAAGAAGTAATTAGGGACCTGGGGACCCAAGTTGATAGCAATCTCTCATTTGACAACCACGTGGCCAAAGTGGTTAGAAAAACATTTTATATAGCCCACCTAATCATAAAGGGATTCACATCTAGATTAGAGACGGTCATCGTGCCTCTTTACTCATCCCTCATCAGGCCCATAATCGAGTACAATGCCCTTTTGGGATGTACCTTACCAGACACCTGCAGCAACTCGAAAGACGCCAAAAGTACCTCACCAAGAGGATCAAAGGGCTCAAACAGATGCCATATGCTGCCCGGTTAAAGAAACTCCAGCTCTACTCAGTGGCATACCGCCTGCTCAGAGGTGACCTGTGCCTGACGTATAAGGCCATGTCCAACCCGGATTAAAGGGACATGCTGCACCTCAAAATCCAAATCCCATCGAGCTACACGCTCGGAGACTTGAACCTCAGCACTGAAATAAATAGGACATGCTGGAGGGACAGATTCATAACCCAGAGGCTCCCTTCACTATGGAATAAAATCCCAGTCCAGGTTAGGCAGAGTCCCTCATTGACTCTCTTCAAGAGGAATCTTGATGAGTGGATGGGAGATCATAGGTTTACCCCGGGTATCAATTCTGTGTCACTGTTAGACAGAGGCACAGTATACTAACCTCGAAAAAGGGCATAGCAAAATTAATTTAAAATGGGTGGTGAAAGCCAAACATACTCTGGCTAGGCTTATAAATGCCCTAGGGCAGATAGCCTAGTATGAACCTATGAACCTATGAACCTATGAACCTATGTAGCATGTCTAACAGCATAGTGTGGCATATGTCTGTATGCAAGGTGGATAGCATGCTGCATACTGGAGGTGAGTATTGTGGAGGCTGGTATCAGCCATCCACGCATGGGCCCTACCCCTGGAGGGTGATGTGTATTCCAATATTGGTCATACAGGTGCTGTGTATGCCTGCCAATGATCTCCGTGCTCATGGATACCACCCTGTCATGTCATGGGTACCTCAAATGACTACCTAAAGGGCCAGGGAGATGTCTCCAGCTCAGGGAAGTGTATTATACTACTCCATCCCTAACAGAGTGTCCATACTGTTGACCACAGCCTAGGTGTTTCTTAATGGGTATGGGGGTATTCCCCTAGTGGTGTCATTGCTGATATCATCCACCAGAATGTGCACATATGTCACACACATCTCACACACAGCCCATACTGTATGTTGTTCACAATACTGTGACAGCAATTGCTCATAGGTCATGGCCATTCACATCCTCACATACACAGATGGCTGACATTTGTCTGTGTGGTATGGGCTACAATGCAGGTGGGGTACAACACATTAACCCTGGTTTACTGTAGCTGACACCGTGTGATATGCACATGTCACTGTAGCACCTTTGGTAGTTGTGAGTCTGTCAACAGGCCACTAGTAGAACACTCCTGTGACATACACAGGCATCTGTAGCCAAACATCCGTACTGTCTTGTACATCTGTACTGCTAACATCTACATTGATAATGGTTCATGGACCTGCAGACCATACCCGGCAGTGTTCTGATGCGGTCAACCAATCACGGCTGTTGTCAAAACAAGTGGGTTGATATTATACAACACCCTTCCTGTGTTGTTGTTGAAAGTTCCTGTGTTGCCCATTTCCTTTCTTGGATAGAGGGAGGCTTCTTTGTTCACCAGTGGCAGTGGGGAGCTTGGAGCAGCCTATCTATCCCTGGAAGAGTGTTCCCAGCACAATAATCTGGCAGTCTATTGGCCGTTTTGGGCCAATTTCTAGCTCTTTCAAGTTCCCCCTGTATAAAACCCGCTTTAGCGCGGCTTTGCGTGATTTTGTGCATAGCGCAGCATCAGGCAAAGCCGCTTAATTGGGTTTAAACCATTCTCGGCTCCACAAAGTCTGCTCTTCACTTTTTCCCTTACAACTGATCTAGTTCTCATAATAAACACCCTATTCCTACTCTAAAGCCTGGCACTTGCTCACTAAAGCAATTATATAAGTCAGCACTAAAAAATTAAAAGCACTACATCCTCACAAACTCCCCTTGAGTACCTTGTTCCCCCATTGGCCCTTTTTTCAATTATAAAGGAATTCCCAATACTATTCTAGCATGTCCAAAGGTCAGTTGTCAATCTCCTCTCCGGTCCAGCTGGTGAATATGGGAATCTTGAGGCAATGTTACAACTGCCTCATGTACACAGACAACCCTCTCCTGCTCCCAACAAATTTCAACACATGTGAGAAATGCAACCATATAGCCAAACTGGAAGCTAAGCTCTCTCAAGTCAGTACTGGCATAACCAGTCAGGAGGAGAAGGAAACCACACTCACTACAATTCCAGTCTCACATAGACCTACCACGACAGCAAACCAAACACATAAACACACAAAAACATACTCAGAGGCTCTAAATAAAAATCTGCCTAAGCAACAGAGACCTCCAAAGCAGACACCCAAGCAACCGCTACCCCAAAACAAAACACGTGCAACACATAGCTCACAAAGCCAGTGTGCCGAACAGTCACAGCCCTTAAGGCTAAACAACACACCTGATACACTTGTAATAGGTGACTCTATCCTCAGGCACACTGACGTCCCGCTCACCAGGCTGAACAAGGAGAAGGTTACGGTGAGCTGCCTGTCGGGCGCTAGGATCCGCCACATAACACAAGCACTCAGGTCACTCCAAGGCAAGTACAAATATGACTCCGTCATTGTCCATGCTGGTGTGAATGACCTGAGGCACTCCTCCCTGGACTACATGAAACGAGACATAGAGGAGCTCTCTGAGCATGTGGCCCAGGCCAGTATGACCCTGACCTTGAGTAGAATCTTACCCTCACCAAGAATGATGCCACAATATGAAGACAAGATGATCAATTTCAACAATTGGCTTAAGTATTGGTGTCATTCAAAGGGGATCCAATGCCTGTCAGCCTGGGATGACATGCTCGACAAGCCACGATGCTTCGCTAGGGACAGCTTGCACCTGTCACCCCTGGGCTTTTGGATATTGGCAAAGGCTCTTGCCACCCCCATAGTGCCTTTTTTAGGTAAGGCTCAAAAGACAAACCCACCTCCATAGGTATCACAAGGGATAAGAAACTAAGAGTAATGCTACTCAATGCCAGAAGTCTAAACCTCAAGATGCACTTCGAAACTCTCCTTAGCATGGAGAACATCGATATCTGTGCAGTAACAGAAACCTGGTTCAAGGCTCTCGAGAACACCCCAGCACTACCAGGTTATACCTCATGCCATGTTTTTCGGCCCCAAAACCTTGACCGAACCACAAAAGGAGAGGGAGTATCAATATTCATCAAAGATACCCACACCTCCAGGTTGGTGGCACAGCATGAAGCATCAGAGACTATCCATGTGCAACTAACAGTGGGTAAAACTGCCTTCCAGTTTATAGCCTGCTACAGACCACCCTCCCAAACCCAGGAACCCAACTCGGCCTTCCTGAGAACACTGGAAAATATGAAGGTCTCTCCAAACACCATTATATTGGGCGACTTCAACTACCCAAACATAGACTGGGAGCATTACTCTAGCTCCAACACCCTAGCCCAAAGGTTCCTAGAATTTATAAACTCAAATGCTATGGAACAGCTTGTTACCACTCCCACAAGAGGGGAAAACATACTGGACCTGATCATCACCAACATGGGGACTCTATGCTCCAGACCAGAAGTGTATCCCTCACTGGTAAGATCAGACCATAAACTAATCTCACTAGATATTCACATCCAGACCCCAGCCCCCGCCCAGAAAACCACAGTGAAAAACTTCTCTAAAGCAAATTTCACACTCCTCAAAATCGAGGTGGAATCCTTCAAAGCCCCTGGGCCTGTGGAAAATACAGCCCAGACCAAAGAATCCTTTATAAACGCATTCTATGAACACCTTCAGAAATGCATGGATCATGCAATCCCAAACAAAACCAAGACCCAATCCTCCAAAGGCAGGCGTCCTGTCTGGTGGACCCCAGCCATAAACAAACTATACAACAGAAGGAGGAAGCTACTACATGATAGAGCAAAATCCCAAAAAGGGAAGGCATCTCTGATCAGTATTAGCAAAAAACTACGGGCACTCATAAAATCGTCTAAGGCCAGCTTCAAGAGAAAAATTGCACAGGACACTAAGGATAATCACAAGGCTTTCTTTAGTTATGTTAGAAACCTGGGTGGGAATTCCCAGATATGCTCAGAATTAGTCCAAAATGACAAAAAATACACCAAACCCACAGACATTGCCAACATCCTAGCTGACAGGTTCAGCGCAAACTTCTCCCCCCCTTTCCCACCAAAAGGACAAATATCTATCCCAGCAGAGTGCTGCCCCCCTGACATCTCAGATGCTCAGGTAAGAGCCGCCCTCTCCAAAGCAAAAAACAGCATCAATGGGACCAGATGGTATCCTGGGCTGCGTCCTACATGAACTGCAAGAAGAACTAAACCCAAACATAAAACTACTGTTCCGTCTCAGCCTTACTACAGGATATGTACCCAAGGAGTGGCGTACAGCAACAGTGGTCCCTCTCCACAAAGGTGGTGCCTCACCGAATCCTGGAAACTATTGCCCTATAAGCCTGACTAGCTTGGTCTGCAAAGCTATGGAAAGGATCATCATGGACCTCATAAATAAAGATATTGGGGACCTACAGACACTGGACCCTACCCAGTTCGGCTTTGTTAAGGGCAGATCCTGCCTCTTAAACCTGGTCGATTTCTTTGAAACAGTAACCAAGGCCATTGACGAGGAGAAGGTAGTCCACACAGCCTACCTGGACCTCGCAAAAGCCTTCGATACAATACCTCACTCAGGCATTATAGATAAGCTCACCAGCTTAAATATAAACCCCTATGTCACTAGATGGGTTGCAAACTGGTTCAAGGACAGAACCCACATGGTTAGAATTGCTGGAGCCATGTCAGACTCCAAACCAGTTACAAGTGGCGTCCCACAAGGCTCAGTCCTGGGACCTCTCTTGTTTGGTATATATTTCTCGGAGGTACAGGCCAACACGGAAGGACTGTGGCTGACCAAGTTCGCAGATGGCTGTAAACTGGGCGCCATAATTGACTCTCCATCTGACACAAGCATCTTCCAAAAGGGCCTCATAGAAACAGACAACTGGTGCCAGAGCCATGGCCTCAAGCTAAACACCAAAAAGTGTATAGTCATCCCCTTCGGCAAAAACAAAGTGCCCACAAATTACCACATAGATGGTAATCCATTAAGTACGGAAGAAGTAATTAGGGACCTGGGGACCCAAGTTGATAGCAATCTCTCATTCGACAACCACGTGGCGAAAGTGGTTAGAAAATCATTTTATATAGCCCACCTAATCATGAAGGGATTCACATCTAGATCAGGGGAGTTCATCGTGCCTCTTTACTCATCCCTCATCAGGCCCATAATTGAGTACAATGCCCCTTTTAGGATGTACCTACCAGACACCTGCAGCAACTGGAAAGACCCCAAAAGTACCTCACCAAGAGGATCAAAGGGCTCAAACAGATGCCATATGCTGCCCGGTTAAAGAACTCCAGCTCTACTTAGTGGCATACCACCTGCTCAGAGGCGATCTGTGCCTGACGTATAAAGCCATGTCCAACCCGGAATTAATGGACATGCTGCACCTCAGAAAATCCAAATCCCATCGAGCTACATGCTCAAGAGACTTGAACCTCAGCACTGAAATAAATAGGACATGCTGGAGGGACAGATTCATAACCCAAAGGCTCCCTTCACTCTGGAATAAAATCCCAGTCCAGGTTAGGCAGAGTACCTCATTGACTCTCTTCAAGAAGAATCTTGATGAGTGGATGGGTGATCGTAGATTTACTCTGGGTATCACTTCTGTGTCACTGTTAGACAGATGCACAGTATACTAACCTAGAAAAAGGGCATAGCAAAATTCATTTTAAAATGGGTGGTGAAAGCCAAACACACTCTGGCTAGGCTTATAAATGCCCTAGGGCAGATAGCCTAGTATGAACCTATGAACCTATGAACCCTATCTGTAATGTATGGGCATGCTCAGCACTTGTTCAGAGCTTCTTGGCACGTTATGAGCTACTGCTTTGTTTAGCACCCATTTCACACCAGTCCTCACAGGTACACTGTCTGTCCATACATTTCCAGCCTGATAACTGTACAACAGCTTTCGTACACACGTCACTCACATACCTCGTGAGACATGGTGGTTTCTATGGCCTGTCCACCTGCCATGTACCACTTATATACAGGCATGTCCAACTGGCATGTACCAGTGCTATTGCCTGTCACTATGATGACTATGTTGCACATGTGGCAATAGAGCTATTGTCATGTACACAGTCAATGCACACCTCCCAACATACAACAGTACAACTTGTGGGGAAAGCACATATGCAGCCCTGCTGGGGGTTATACTGTCACCAACCCTGACTGCACCTGACAATCATGTGGGGTTGTGCAACATTGGCAACGCACCCCACACATCACATAGTCCCACATGATCCCCACCACAGGCCACACATACGGAGACACCTTGTACAGTACCCCTGCATACTCTGTGTGGGCACCAATGACAGCCCACATCGCCAAACACAACCACACCAACCTATATCCCACAGACACGTGTGCCCATCACATACAGCCAATAGCGTGTCATAACATACACAACACACCTGTCTTGGGTGACTGTCAGCAGTCACACTGCTGTTCCACTCAGCAGGCTACACAAGGCGATAGTCACTTACATCCTGCTGTCCAGTAACTGGTTCTGCAACATAACCTATGCACACATGTCACAAGTCAGCAGGTACGATGTGACTCATCTTCCATGTTTGTGTGACTGAAGTTGTCACTCAGGGCACAGACTATGTGTGCAGGGACATGCAATAGCTCACCAGTGTTGTCGCCCTGATGGTGAGGTCCACGCCCTGGGAAGCATTTTGCGGTCATCCGGACCTGTTGCCACTGTACTACGAACGACTGTGCACTCTCAACAGTTGTCCATGCTTCTGCTGTCATTCCACAAGCATCTAGTATACGTCCACTTTGACAGACCTGGTCAAACAACATGATGCTGTGGCACAGTTTACCTGTACCTGTCAGTCCTGGGAGTACGGATCACATGTTGGACTCTTGCTGCTTTTATACTGCCTGTCTTGCACAGTGTCCAATAACAGTCACCACCAGAATGGGAACTGGCTAGCGAAGCATGTGGTCATGTCACACAATACTTGACATCATCCTCTGTGATGCACGCAGGCAAGGCACATCTGATAGTGCACCACTGCTATATCACTGCAGTGACTGGGACCTGCCTCTTGGCTCTGCAGAGCACACCTGGAATGACTGGTTATAGACAGACCGTACCTCTCAGGCACGTACCTGGACTGGCACACCCACAGCTGAGGTGTCCCCATATTCCACTATGTTGTACACACATCCCGGCTAGTTACTTCACACAATGCATCACAGGTGCTCCACGTGCATATAACTGTGTCCAGAACTACTGCTGCTACTAATGTGAGACTGACAGTAACCCACACTTCACTGTGATAGCCGCACATGTACTGACACATTAGGTGTACACTGTGCATGAGTCATAACCTCCGGTCAGCTGGTTCAACCCATACACCACCTCCAAGACCAACAGTATCCTTGACATGGACACTACCAACATGTGACTGCTGTTCCACACCTGGGGTTATCCCCTCATTGGTGGAATCCGAACATCTGCTACCCACCCTTGTTAGACACATACCAGCACCACACACTTCACAGCTTACACAGAAGATGAGTACTACAACACCAACTACAGATTTCGTATGACAGGGGTAGTTGTTGTCGTGACACACATGCAGGTGGACAATGCACATGCAAACGCTGAGACATACCCCAGTGCACTTCAATAGCACGTACACGACAATGTGGTTCATGCTATTCCACACAGAGCCATGATGGTACACACCAGATTACAGACGACACTCTGGGGGTGCGGTCCCACAGACATACTTTACAACAACAGGTGGGGGCTGTTACACAGTGGTGTACATTCCCATGGGTGGGGTGACTCATTGGTCAGCCTCGGTAGGGCCACAGGATCCCTCATCACATACTCCATAACTAGCTACATACACATTACTGCGACACATTCCAAGATGTACCACAAGGTATTATGGTGGTTTGTCAGTTGTCCTATGCAATACCCACATCTGCTAAATCATACAACTGTCACTCTGGAACATGACAGTAACAGGTGATGTTGGCAACATGCTGTCTGATGGCTTCATTGCTAACATTACACCCTCTCATTCCCTGCAGGTCCACATTCCTTGCAGGTACATTGCGGTGTACCTGCAGTCACACCTACACATTACTGACCTGCGCTCTATATGTCCTAGGATACAGGCCCCTTGTCACCCTGCAATATCCCAGGCTGTGATGTCCACAGAACTCTGAACAGCATGTCTCCCCACTGGGACACCATATTCAGTAATAGCCTTGTACCAGACATTGTGGCCCCTGACTGGCACACAGCGACAGTAACACTCCACACAGGTGGCACCAGACTGCATGACTGGGACTATTGCCCTACACACCTCACTGGACTGTTATGCACAGCTATAGGACACATCATCATGGACATCATTTGTTGAGTCTTTGTTGTGCTCCAGTCCTTTGATGCCAGCTGGGTTGGTCTTGTTGGGGCCACAGCATGCCTCCTACACCTGTTGAACACCTTTCCTATAGTCGCCAGAGTAGTTGATGACGACACGGGTTTCCACACAGCCTGCATTGTCCTCTCACTGCCATTCATCACCGTTCTCCATTCTGGTATTGACTACGTACACATCCACCTGCACATCACAACATATGTCTCCGGATGTTATGCAATGTGGCTAATGGATGGGACACACACACACTGAGGGTGGCATACCATATTACATACTGCAATCCAGTTACACTTGGCTTACCACAGTCCTCAGTCATAGGGCCCTCATGTTTGGTATATGCTTCCCTGAGGTACAGGCTACCACTGAGGGGACTTCCCTGCCTAGCTTTACAGACCACTGCATACCCAGCACCATTGTTGCTCCACCAGCTGATACAGACCCCATCCATACAGGTGTCACTGTGACAGATACCGATATGAACATCATGGCCTCTACCTGCCTGACACTTGTTGTGAACATCACGTTTGCAGTACACCATCCACCCACTGGTTATCACATAGGTGTTAGTCCCCTACATACATGTTGCATTGTACATGTTTGTAAGACACATGTATGTCGCACACATTCCTGTGATTACCACATTGCCACTGTGGCATGGATATCCTTCTACGTGTCCACACATGTCTGTACTGGGTGTGTAGCTGGTACATAGGCACCCATTGTACCTCTGAACACCAGACATATACACATATCCATGGGTACAACACTCCGCGTAGGGTGTAATTTACACAACAGCTTTACATAACCCAACATTAAAACGCCATGATGTTTATTGAGCTACAACTGTTAAAGTATGTGGCTTATGTACAGACACCACATCTGTACACATTTGCAGACTACATACTCAGGGGTGATGTCTTCTGCAAGGACAGGGCCCATGTCTGCAAATATGTTTATGGATATACTCCGCATACACGACATACACAATAGCCACTATGACCATGATACTCATGGATATGTGCACACACGTGACAGTGTGTGGCATGTGCTTGGGGGTTGCATTCCCAGACCGGACACTCACCATGCTTTGGGACAGTCAGTAGCAGTGTTCACGTGATACCTCGCTTGGTGGATGGTGGACACGTACACCAGGGATCACTGCAGTGGCTGTACTGTGCAGTGATGCAGGTTACACATGGCTCTTCTGTTCACAGGACACTACCCTAGAGAGGTGCCACTGGTGTGCACACTGTAGTTGTTGTTACACATTGACTTGCCAGACTGCATGATACCACACTATGAACCTGTGGAGCTATTACATGTCCTTTGTGCATGGTTACTGGTATAGCCCTTCCAGTTAGATTGGGCCATATGTATACTGTTATTGTACACGCCAATCATGTTCATGTTTGTCTGTCACATCTCTTTTGCTATTCTAGTATGTGAGTAATGTTTGCATCCTTTGCACAGAGTGGAGTACATAGTTATTTCATCATAACTGGTTATACATATCTTAATTACATACTACTCACATCACTATATGATACCTTTGTTATGCATCATATGCCTGTTCTCCTGTGTAACATATCTGACATATCAATCTACTGTACTATACATTACACATGTTTTACATGGTATCCCATAATTCAACGCATACTTGCACAGAGGGTCCACCTTAGACATGTCATTGACATTATATGCCCATACACATGCGTACTGTTACAGTATATCTACATATACTATCCCCTGCTATGGCACGTACTTATTGGACATACCCTGCCACTGATGGCAGGTTGTATGACATTGTTCTGTTTAACGCCGTCATGTTGCATCCCTTGTGGTGTCTGTGTTGTTTACTGCGTGGCCCACTGCTGGACGCACATCTTCTACAAGCATTAGTACGATCAGCGAGACATCACTACATAAATCCCATTCCCCACTTTATGCATGGCGGACACTTTTAATTACTGCAAACCAGGCTATGCATACACTGACATTACGTAATACAGAACATACTATACAGTTAGTGTTCTACATACCTTGATATCGTTCATAGGTTCATAGGTTCATAGGTTGGTACTAGGCTATCAGCCCTAGGGCCTATACAAGCCTAGCCATAACAATTCCCTGGCTATTTCTTCCAACATTATTTACTTTCCTGGACCCCTGTCTAGCAGGGTGACTGATGTGATCCCTGGGGTGAATTTCCTTTCTCCCATCCAATTGTCAAGGTTCCTCTTGAAGAGGTCCAAAGAGGCACTCTGCTTGACATGTATGGGCAATCTATTCCAGAGTCTGGGGAGTCTCTGGGTCAGGAACCTATCCCTCCAGCATGTTTTGTTTATTGTGATGACAAGGTTTAGATCCCTGGAGCGTGTAGCTCTGAGGGATTGGGATTTCTTTAAGTGTAGCATGTCCAACAGCTCTGGGTTTGACATGGCCTTGTATGTTAAGCAGAGATCGCCTCTGAGTAGACGATATGCAGAGTATAGCTGGAGTTTTTAAAGGTCAGCATAGGGCATCTGCTTTAGGCCTGTGATTCTTTTAGTGAGGTATTTCTGAGGCCTTTCCAGTTGTTGCAGATGTCTTGAGAGGTACATACCAAATGGGGCATTGTATTCTATAATGGGTCTAATGAGGGATGAGTACAGTGGGACAATGACCTCCTTCTTTCTGGATGAAAAGCCCTTCGTGATGAGGTGTGCCACATAGAAGGATTTCCTGACTGTTGTGGTGATGTGGTTATCGAAGGTGAGACCACTGTCCACCTGTGTCCCTAAGTCTCTTATCACACTTTCTGCATTTAGTGTACTGCCACCTATATGGTAATTCATGGATACATGTTTTTCCCAAAGGGATAACAATACATTTCTTGGCATTGAGCTTGAGCCCATGGCTCTGGCACCAAGCATCTGTTTCTGTAAGGCCCTTTTGTAGAGTATCCACATCATTTGGGGATTCAATAATGGCTCCCAGTTTGCAGTCATCTGCAAACTTTGTTAGCCAGAGTCCCTTAGTGTTGACCTGTACTTCAGAGAAGTAGATGCCAAACAAGAGTGGCCCCAGGACTGAACCCTGAGGTACTGCACTTGTCACTTGTCTGGAGCTGGATTTGGAGTCGGCTACTTTTACAGTGTGGGTTCTATCAGTAAGCCATTTAACAACCCATTGGGTGACATAGGGATTAATGCCCAACTTAGTAAGTTTATCTATGATTCCAGAGTGGGGGATGGTGTCAAAGGCCTTGGCAAGGTCTAGATAGACTGTGTGGACCACCTTACCCTTGTCCATGGCTCTGGAGACTGATTCAAAGAAGTCAATCAGGTTCAGGAGACAATATCGGCCCTTCACAAACCCAAACTGGGTGGGGTCCAGTGTTTGAAGGTTGCCAATGTCTTTGTTTATAAGTTCCATGATAATACGCTCCATGGCCTTGCAGATAAGGCTTGTCAGACTGATGGGACGGTAGTTTCCGGGATCCAAGGTGGATCCTCCCTTGTGGATTGGGATAACTGTAGCTCTGCGCCACTCAGTGGGCATGAAACCTGAGGTGAGGCTATGATTAAACATGACACTTAGGTGAGGTGCCAGTTCATATTGTAGTTTATGTAGTACACAGCCCGGGATGTCATCTGGTCCCATGGATGCTGTATTCTTGGCTTTAGAGAGTGCGTTTTGTACCTGTGTGGCCGTTATTACTGGAATTTGGCAATCTTCCGGTATTGAGATGGGCCATTTAGGGGTGAGAGGGGGGTGAAGTTGGCACTGAATCGATCTGCCAGGATATTGGCAATATCCTTTGTGATCAGTATATTTAATGCCATTCTGTTTTAGCTCAGAGCAGATCTGAGCATTGCCATTTAGATTCTTGACATAGTTATAGAATGCTTTGTGGTTGTCTTTGGAATCTTTGGCAATTTTATTTTCGTAACTAGCTTTGGAGGATTTTATGAGGCATCTCAGTTTCTTACTGAGGCTAGTAAGGGAGTTTTTTGCATCCTGGGATTTTCCTCTTTTCTGCAAAAGTTTCTTCCTTTTGTTGTAAAGTTTGTTTATGGCAGGGGACCACCAGATTGGCTTCCTTTTTTGGATGAGAGCATTTTGGTTCTATTTGGGATGGCATGATTCATGCATGAGTGGATGTGCTCGTACAGTGCCTTAGTGTAGGATTCAGCAGTTGAACTTTCAGTTCCCATCTGCATGGGTGTTATGAAGTTTGTCACTTCTGACTTGAGTAGCATGAAGTTGGCTTTGGAGAAGTTTTTTATGGTGGTTTCTTTACTGGGGGGGTGGGGGTGGGATGTGGATGTTAAGGGTGATTAGCTTATGGTCAGACCTGACTAACGAGGGGGTGACCATAGGTATGGAGCATTGATTTCCCATGTTGGTAATGACCAGGTCTAGGATATTGGAGCCCCTGGTGGGACTATGGATTAGTTGATCCAGGGCATTGGAATTTATGAATTCCAAGAACCGTTCTTAAAGGTGTTGGGACATGAGTAGTTTTCCCAGTTAATGGCAGGGTAGTTAAAATCACCCAGTATTAGGGTGTTTGGTTCTATCTTAATATTTTCCAGTATGTTTAGAAAGGTGTAGTGAGAATCTTGGGGTATGGTGGGGGATCTGTAGCAAGCTACAATTTGGATTGCAGTCTTACCTAGTGTTAGTTACACTTGGAGAATTTCAGACACATTGTGTTGGCCAACTAGCCTGGTGGTGTGAATGTCGTTGGTGAATATTGACACTCCTCCACCTTTAGTGTTTCGGTCCTGGTTTGGTGGCCAAAAAGTGTGGTAAGAGTTGTAGCCTGGTATTGCAGGGGTGCTCTCTGGAGCCTTGAACCAGGTCTCAGTTACTGCACAGATATCGATGTTCTCCATTTTTAGGAGTGCCTCGAGAGAGTGCATTTTGAGGTTTAGACTTCTAGCATTGAGTAGCATTACCTTCAGATTTTGCATGCTTGTACCTGTTACGGTGGTGGTTTTGTCCTTTGAAGTTTGCCTAAAAAAGGCACTATAGGGGTGGCAAGAGCCTTAGCCAGTTACCTGAATCCCAGGGGCAACAGGTGCAGACCATCTCTGGCAAAGCCTCGTGGTCTGTCAATCATGTCATCCCAGGCAGACAGATACTGGATCCCCTTTGAATGACACCATAAGCTTAGCCAATTGTTGAAGTCAATCATTTTATCCTTATATTGTGGCATCATTCTGGGTAAAGGCAGGATGCTACTCAGGGCTAGGGTCATACCTGCCTGGGCCACATGATCCGAGAGCTCTTCCATGTCTCTTTTCATGTAGTCCAGGGAGTGTCTCAAGTCATTCACTCCAACATGGACAATGACAGAGTCATATTTGTACTTGTTGTGGAGTGACTTGAGTGCATCGTGCTATGTGGCAGATCCTGGCACCCGACAGGCAGCTGACTGTAATTTTCTCCTTATTCAACCTGGTGAGAGGGACATCAGTGTGCCGGACTATAGAGTCACCTATGACTAAAGTGTTAGGTACATTGTCTTGCCTTAGGGCTGTTGCTGGGTGGCACAGTGGTGTTGTGAACTATGTGACACATTGGTTGTGATTGGTGTTTGTTTGCGTTTCAGCTTCAGAGGTCTTTGTTGCTTGGGCAGGTTACAGTTAAGGGCCTCTGCATATGTGGATTTAGTGTTGCTATATGTGGGTGTTGGTGGTGCGGGTTTAGAAGGGCTATGTGTTGCTTGAGATGTAGTGTGGGTGTTAACCTTCTCCTCTTGACTGTTTAGCACAATCTTGGGTGGAGAGAGCTTTGCTTCCATTTTGGCTATGTAAGTGCATCTCTCACAGGTTGTAGTGTTGGGTGGTAGGAGGAGAGGGTTGTCTGTGTACATGAGGCAATTGCTGCATTGCCCCAGTATGCCCAGATTCACCAGGTGGACAGGAGAAATCACGGTTACGCGTGTCGGTGTGTGACACGTTCCATAGTTGGCGGTATCCTGTTTATTTGTACCTCAAAGGTGTTTGGAATGTCGTCGACATATCTATATATTTGCAGATGCCAGTGACCCCTTGTATGCCAACATATATCACACTATCGCCCTTTCTATCTGTATTATATATGTGTAGATATATATATATATATATATATATATATATATATATATATATATATATATATATATATATATATATATATATATATATATATATATATATATATATATATATATATATATATATATATATATACATACACATATATCGGACAGGGGTGGTGACAGGCATGCTACGCCTTTCATTGTGTGTTTGTCAGTGTATACTGTGTTTCCTGGACTCCGCACATTTGTGTCTGTATCTGTCACATTACACACCTGCCATAGGTTAAGATTACCTCCCATCCCACCTTGCGAGTGACAGTCCCTCTTTGTGCAGTTGTGTCCTGCGAAATATTTGTGAACATAGCAAATGTCCTGCAACTTTGGGACAAACATATTCCATATAGTTTATGTCATAGTTGCATAACACACTTATTCTGTATCTCACCCACCTACATGTTACAGGACACGAAACACGTATCTGCGACCATTACTAGACTAAGCTTTTTATCTATGCAAAACACTGACATTCTGATTTTCATCCTGGCCGAGTGTGTGTCATCCTGCTGACATCTGGCGTATGTCCCACATTGTTCATTTGAACTGTGGCAACCCTACAGTATGTACATCTTGCCTAGCAATAGTGTTGGGTGATTGTGTACATGACTGCCTGTTCCACTTCTGGCAGTGGTCATTTTACCCTTCAGAGCAGGTGCTATTTGTTCAGGGGTGACTAATGCTGGTGTCATCTGTTCTGTACATCATTGACCGTGATCTGCGCAGTGGTTGGTGACGCTTAGCCCTGTTTTGCGCATATCCGTATAGTCATATTTAAACATCGCTTACCAGCTGTGGGCAACGCTTATTCCTGCTAACGTGTGCTACACATATTCTGATGACCTGCATCCGGAATGCATTACCCGTGCTGTCGGGATTAAGTTACATCCCTTGCGGGACATGGGACCGGGAACATGCATGACAGTCACTGCATGTACCACTTGGACATCTGGGGGTTATACATGAATTATGTCAATTTGTATGTGCAGTACACTACAGCAGTTACTCCACACTACACTCACATGGATGACTCCGTTAGTTTACAACTTGATGGGTCCAGTTAATGGTATGTCCATGTGATGTTTACTGGCTGTACTCCGGCACTGGGTATGTATATCACAATTAGCTACACCCGATAATTTGCTACACCTTCATACGACCATGGATGCAGCATGCTAGGGTGACGAATGCCTGTCATGGGTACATCCCCTGCCTTGACACAACATCCATGATTACATTTTGTGGAGCCCCTCAGTAACGCAGTGAGTAATCTGCAATGACTGTGTGTAGGACAGTGCTTACACACATGTGCTCCATCGATTGCCTCTGCTCCAGTACGCGACAGTTGCTTACTCGATGTTGTGGTGACGGGATTCACTGTTTGACCCGTTTGGTGTTTTGCCTCTGACAATCGGGCATGTACCTACCGATGTACCTGGGAACCTATACACACAGCACCGACAGATGCTGATGGGCGCATCTACTGGTCAGGTGTTCACATTTCCGTGTTCCCATGGCTGTTGCGTGTACAATGTTTGAGGGCTGCCTATGTAGGATTACACAGTGGGCCACCTATACATCACAATTTACAGGTAGTCGTGTTTGTGTGCCATCCATGTCACAGTGTGTGCAGGTGGGGAGGGGTGTCAGTCCGTGGGAGCCTACACTGTCAAGGTATGTGCTATACATTCCATCTTTGCCAAGGCATAGGCCTATTGGCAAAAGGCCTCAAAACTTGCATTTTATCTGTCTTTGGCCTAGCACTCTTGTGTGGGGTCATTTACTGCACTGTTATAACTTGCTGATACTTGTTAACCTCTGCTATCTCTGAAAAAACAAAAAAACAAAAAAAAATCTTGCTTTTTTCCCACTTTTCTGAGATTTAAAAAAGTTCATTTACAGGCTTGCTGTTCTTGAACTGTTTGTAAGTTTCTGTGAGGCCATTTTTTGCTTGGGCTAAAGGAAAGTTTATCTGTTGATCAGTGGCAGTGAAAAACATTGAGCAGCCTGTCTGCCCCCGTGGGAGTGGTTACTGACTTGAAACTGTAGTTTTATTGGCCATTCTGGGTCAATTCCAAAACTCCTTCATCTTCCTCTCTTAAAACCTGGTTGCCTCGTGGTTTTGGCATCTTTTCAGGCTTGTTGGCTGTTGGGGAAGCACCCACCAAGAGGAGAAAATGCTGAGAGAAGAAATGAGCCACTTTTGAGACTTTAAGTATTTTTCCTCTGTTTATTTGCTAAGTTTTTCTCCATAGCCGCCTATTTTGAGCAATTTCTGGCTTGTTAAATTTGATTTCTGCATTAGTAACTGTATTTAGAGCACAACCTAGAGCTGTTTACTGAATTTCCTGTTTGCACTTATTTTTAAAATCGTTTTTTTCTCAAAACTTGCATTTTATCTGTCTTTGGCCTAGCACTCTTGTGTGGGGTCATTTACTGCACTGTTATAACTTGCTGATACTTGTTAACCTCTGCTATCTCTGAAAAAAAAAAAAAAAAAAAAAATCTTGCTTTTTTCCCACTTTTCTGAGATTTAAAAAAGTTCATTTACAGGCTTGCTTTTCTTGAACTGTTTGTAAGTTTCTGTGAGGCCATTTTTTGCTTGGGCTAAAGGAAAGTCTCTCTGTTGATCAGTGGCAGTGAAAAACATTGAGCAGCCTGTCTGCCCCTGGGGGAGTGGTTACTGACTTGAAACTGTAGTTTTATTGGCCATTCTGGGTCAATTCCAAAACTCCTTCATCTTCCTCTCTTAAAACCTGGTTGCCTCGTGGTTTTGGCGTCTTTTCAGGCTTGTTGGCTGTTGGGGAAGCACCCACCAAGAGGAGAAAATGCTGAGAGAAGAAAGGAGCCACTTTTGAGACTTTAAGTATTTTTCCTCTGTTTATTTGCTAAGTTTTTCTGCATAGCCGCCTATTTTGAGCATTTTCTGGCTTGTTAAATTTGATTTCTGCATTAGTAACTGTATTTAGAGCACTACCTAGAGCTGTTTACTGAATTTCCTGTTTGCACTTATTTTTAAAATCGTTTTTTCTCAAAACTTGCATTTTATCTGTCTTTGGCCTAGCACTCTTGTGTGGGGTCATTTACTGCACTGTTATAACTTGCTGATACTTGTTAACCTCTGCTATTTCTGAAACAAAAAAACAAAAAAAATCTAGCTTTTTTCCCACTTTTCTGAGATTTAAAAAAGTTCATTTACAGGCTTGCTGTTCTTGAACTGTTTGTAAGTTTCTGTGAGGCCATTTTTTGCTTGGGCTAAAGGAAAGTCTCTCTGTTGATCAGTGGCAGTGAAAAACATTGAGCAGCCTGTCTGCCCCAGTGGGAGTGGTTACTGACTTGAAACTGTAGTTTTATTGGCCATTCTGGGTCAATTCCAAAACTCCTTCATCTTCCTCTCTTAAAACCCTCTTTTCTTGGTTTTTGCGTTTTGAGCATAAGCGCAACAACGGGCAGCGCCGCCTAATTGGGTTTAAACTATTCCTGGCCCCACAAAGTCTGCACTTCACTTTGGCCTTAGATCTGCTCTATCTCTCAATTTAAACACCATATTCTCATTCTAAGGCCCTTCACTGGTCCAATTAAGTAATCCTACAAGTTAGCAGTATTAAACCATAAGCACTACTTACTCTTATAATCTCTACGATTACCCTGTCCTCTATTGGTCCATCTCAAATTCAGTTTCCCTATTACTCTAGCATGTCCAAAGGTCAGTCAATGGTTTCCTCTCCAGTCCAGCTGGTGAATCTGGGAATTCTGAGGCAATGTTACAACTGTCTCATGTACACGGACAACCCTCTCCTCTTCCAAACAGGTTCAAATATATGTGAGAGATGCAACTATTTAGCCAAACTGGAGGCTGAGCTCTCTCATCTCAAAACTGGTGTAACCAGTCAGGAGGAGAAGGTAACCTCACACAACACAATTCCAGTATCACATAGTCCCACCACAGCAGCGAACCAAACACATAAATACACAAAAACATACTCGGAGGCTCTAAATAAAAATCTACCTAAGCAACAGAGACCTCCAAAGCAGACATCCAAGCAAACGCTACCTCAAAACAAAACACATACAACACATAACCCACAAAGTCAGTGTGCCAAGCAGCCACAGCCCTTAAGGCTGAATAACACACCTGATACTCTTGTTATAGGTGACTCTATTGTCAGACACACTGACGTCCGCTCACCAGGCTGAATAAAGAGAAGGTCACAGTGAGCTGCCTGTCGGGCGCTAGGATCCGCCACATAACGCAAGCACTCAGGTCACTCCAAAGCAAATACAAATATGACTCAGTCATTGTACATGCTGGTGTGAATGACCTGAGGCGTACCTCCCTGGACTACATGAAAAGGGACATAGAGGAGCTCTCTGATCATGTAGCCCAGGCTGGTATGACCCTGACCTTGAGCAGCATCTTACCCTCACCTAGAATGATGCCACAGTACAAAGACAAAATGATCAATTTTAACAATTGGCTAAAATTTTGGTGTCATTCAAAGGGGATCCAGTGTCTGTCAGCCTGGGATGACATGCTCGACAAGCCACGTTGCTTCGCTAGGGACGGCTTGCACCTGTCACCACTGGGCTTTCGGATATTGGCAAAGGCTCTTGCCACCCCCATAGTGCCTTTTTTAGGCAAGGCTCAAAAGTCAAACCCACCCCCATAGAGAGCACAAGGAACAAGAAACTATGGGTAATGCTGCTAAACGCCAGAAGTTTTAACCTCAAGATGCACGCACTCGAAGCTCTCCTCAGTATGGAGAACATCGATATCTGTGCAGTGACAGAAACCTGGTTCAAGGCTCCAGAGAGCACCCCAGCACTACCAGGCTATACCTCATATCATGCTTTTTGGCCCCAAAACCCGGACCGAACCACAAAAGGAGGGGGAGTTTCCATATTTATCAAGGATATCCACACCTCCAGGTTAGTGACATTGCATGAAGTATTGGAGACCATCCATGTGCAACTAACAGTGGGCAAGACTGCTTTTCAGTTTATAGCATCCTACAGACCACCCTCTCAAAGTCAGGAATCCCATTCGGCTTTCCTGAAAACATTGGAGAACATGAAGATCTCTCCGAACACCATTATATTGGGCGACTTCAACTACCCAAACATTGACTGGAAGCACTACTCAAGCCCCAGCACCTTAGCCCAAAGATTCCTGGAAATTATAAACTCAAATGCTATGGAACAACTAGTCACCACTCCCACAAGAGGGGACAACATACTAGACCTGATCATTACCAACATGGGGACTCTATGCTCCACACCAGAAGTATATCCCTCATTGTTAAGATCAGACCATAAATTAATTTCACTGCATGTCCACATCCCGACTCCACCCCCAACCCAGAAAACCACAGTGAAAAACTTCTCAAAAGCGAACTTCTCACTTCTCAAAACCGAAGTGGAATCCTTCAAGGCCACAGGGCCAGTGGAAACTACAGCCCAAACTGCAGAATCCTATATAAATGCATTCTACAGACATCTCCAGGAATGCATGGATCATGCTATCCCAAACAAAACCAAGACCCAATCATCCAAAGGCAGGCGTCCAGTCTGGTGGACCCCAGCCATAAATAAACTGTACAACAGAAGGAAGAAGCTACTACATGATAGAGCAAAATCCCTAATAGGGAAGGCATCTCTGATCAGTACTAGCAAAAAATTACAATCCCTCATAAAATCCTCCAAGGCCAGCTTCGAGAGAAAAATTGCACAGGACACCAAAGACAATCATAAGGCTTTTTTCAGTTATGTTAGAAACTTGGGATGCAACTCCCAGACTTGTTCTTAGTTGATTCTAAATGACAAAAAATACACTGAACCCACAGACATCGCCAATATCCTGGCAGACAGGTTCAGTCGAACTTCTCCACCCCTCCCCAAAGAGCAAATATCTATCCCGGCAGAGGGCTGCCTCCCAAACATCTCAGATGCTCAGGTGAAAGCTGCCCTCTCCAAAGCAAAAAACACTGCTTCCATGGGACCAGATGGCGTCCCAGGTTGCATCCTACATGAACTACAAGAGGAACTAATCCCTCAAATAAAACAGCTATACAATCTCAGCCTCACTACAGGATATGTGCCCACAGAATGGCGTACAGCAACAGTGGTCCCACTCCACAAAGGTGGAGCATCTACGGACCCTGGAAACTATCGCCCCATAAGCCTGACTAGCTTAGTCTGCAAGGCTATGGAGAGGATCATCATGGAGCTCATAAACAAAGACATTGGGGACCTACAGACACTAGATCCTACCCAGTTCGGCTTTGTCAAGGGCAGATCCTGCCTTTTGAACCTGGTTGACTTCTTTGAAACAGTCACCAAAGCCATAGATGAAGGAAAGGTAGTCCACACAGCCTATCTGGACCTTGCAAAGGCATTTGACACAATACCCCACTCGGGCATCATAGATAAGCTATCCAGCTTAAATATAAACCCCTATGTCACAAGATGGGTCGCAAACTGGCTCAAAGACAGAACCCACTGAGTGAGAGTTGCTGGAGCCATGTCAGACTCAAAACCGGTTACAAGTGGCGTCCCACAGGGTTCTGTCCTGGGACCACTCTTGTTCGGTATATACTTTTCCGAGGTACAGGCAAACGTGGGAGGACTATGGCTCACCAAGTTCGCAGACGACTGCAAACTGGGCGCCATAATCAACTCTCCAGCTGACACAAACATCCTTCAAAAAGGTCTCACAGAGACAGATAACTGGTGCCAGCACCATGGTTTAAAGCTAAATGCCAAAAAATGTATAGTCATACCCTTTGGCAAAAACAATGTGCCTACAAATTACCACATAGGCGGAAACCCATTAAGTACAGAGAAAGTTATTAGAGACCTGGGGACCTAAGTTGATAGCAATCTCTCCTTTGAAAACCACATTGCCAAAGTGGTTAGAAAGACCTTCTACATAGCCCACCTCATCACGAAGGGTTTCACATCTAGATCAAGAGAGGTAATCGTGCCCCTTTATTCATCCCTCATCAGGCCCATCATAGAATACAATGCCCCTTTTGGGATGTACCTTACCCGACACCTGCAGCAATTAGAAAGACCCCAAAAGTATCTCACCAAGAGGATCAAGGGTCTCAAACAGATGCCATATACTGCTCGGTTAAAAACTCCAGCTCTACTCAGTTGCATACCGCCTACTTGAGGCAATCTATGCCTGACATACAAAGCTATGTCAAATCCAGAATTAATGGACATGCTCCACCTCAGTAAATCTAGATCCCTTAGAGCCACACTGAGGGACTTGAACCTCAGCACAGAAATAAATAGAACTTGCTGGAGGGACAGGTTCATAACCCAGAGGCTCCCTTCGCTCTGGAATAGAATTCCAGTTCATGTGAGGCAGAGCACCTCACTGAATCTCTTCAAGAAGAATCTCGATAAGTGGATGGGGGATCGTAGGTTTGTCCCAGGGATTACTCCTGTGTCACTATTAGACAGAGGCACAGTAAACTAAACCTTAAAAAAGGGCACAGTAAACTCAAATCAAGGGGTGGCGTAAGCCATACAGAATCGGGCTAGGCTTATAATTGCCCCAGGGCAGATAGCCTAGTATGAACCTATGAACCTATGAACCTATTGGGCACGCCTCTGTCTGCCTACTGGGGCTGGCACAGTGTGTCCACGGTCTGGATCCCTCTGTGCCTGTGTTGGCCTTGGCACTTGTGGTGGGTTGTGAGGCCCTCCCCCATTTTGACCCTGCTGCATCTGTTTCTGCAGGATCATATTATGTAGCATGGCACATATTATGAAGATGTGGGCACACGTGCCTGGAGAGTACTGCAAGGCTCCACCAGATGTGTCCAAGCACCGGAACCGTGATTTCAGCATCCCGAACACACGCTCTATGATGATTCTGGTTTGTGCATGTGCCTCATTATGGCGTTCTTGCATTGGTGTGTGTGCATTTCTGATGGGGCTCATCATCCACAGCTCCAGTGCATAGCCAGCATTCCCCACAAGGTGACCTTGTGGGATGTCCCCCCTGACAAATACCTGATACAGCTGTGAGGTATGCCAGATATGGGAGTCGTGGTAGCTTCCAGGGCTGCCAGCACACACATCCATGATAATGCCCTGGGCATTGCACATGACTTGGCAGTTGATGGAGTGGAATCCCTTGCGGTTTATGTAGCGCCTACCATACTCACCGGGTGGTGACTTAATTTGTATGTGCGTGCAGTCTATCACACCCAGTACCTCCGGGTAGTTTGCCACATGGTGGAAGTGACGCATATTGCTGGCCAACTCCTCCTGAGTTCGAGGGAAGTTTATATGCTCATTGGCATGTGGTAACATAGCATCCAGGAACTGGTGTAGTACCCTGGATGCCGATGCCTGTGAGATCCCCATTATATCTCCAGCTGGCCTTTGAAAGGTACCTGTGGCTAGTATTCGCAGGCTTACACATACCCTCGTGTCCACTGGGATGGGTTCCCCTCTGTTGTTTCTGGTTCTCAGGCGTGGCCGGCACAGCTCTACTATTTTCTGTAAGATGTCTCTGTCCACCCTGTAATGCTCTACTATCTCCAGATCATGTAGCCCCTGGTAGGTTACCCGTGGTCTGAACACTCTTCTCCTCCTCTGAGGCCTACGGTGGTTGTCAGCATCATCCTCCACAACACCGTCAGTCTGTAACACATGTTGATGAATCACAGCTATGGCAGCTCCCAACATATACATTTTAAAAGTTCCCCGTCTGTTTACACCTATGGGCTGTGTTTGGGAATACACAGGTGTGTGTTGGGTGCTTTCCCACTTTATACTGTTTTGTTGTGAACACTGATGATGTCATAGGGTGTGTATGTACGATCGTGGCTACAGGGTATCTTCTGTGTTTTATTAACGGAACCACTATTGTGCTGCCTTTGGTGTTGCATTACATTTGGATGACGTGAATTACCTCCTGCCCTTCCCTTTACATTTGTGCACGTTACACCTACCATTTGCTGGCATGCATCCAGCTGCCTGCTTTCATTTGTACTTTCCTTGACCTGGCTTATCTTGCGTAATGTGTGCTATTGCCAATCTACTGTGGGTTTGCTTTGCTCTGCTATGACAGTTCTCCTATCTTTGCATTCCAGGTCCTCCCACCTTTCTTTGCAATTCTATGCCTCCCCTATCCTGTTTTGCAGGTTTCTGCATGCAGGCTTGTCTACTGCCGTCGATTGGCCGCCGTGAGTTGATTGGTGTTAATTGCTCATTAGTACGCCAATTACCCTGCTTCGGCATTTCCTTCTTTTCTTCCCCTGACCTTCCTGTTTGTGCTATTGTTCGCGGCACATGCATCCACTTACCGGGTTTCGGGCACGAGTTCATCCCCGTACACATGCACTTTTGGGCACCATGTGTGCTCTCAGCTAAACGGTTCTATACCCTCCTCCCCACCCCTGTCCTTCAGCTTTGCTTAGCAATGGCCAGGCCAGATTTGCATTGCTCCAATGTGCTTACTGATACAGTGGCACACCCCTCTGCTGATGTCATGTATCACCTTTGATACACTCCTCGGTGTTATAGCTCTGTGCCGTCAGGTACATCCTTAATCCGGTGGGACGTTTGCGATTCAGTATTACCTGCCTCATTTGCATGGCATTGACTACTAATTCATAGTTACAGCACCAAACACTGTTGCTGGCCCCTGGCAACCCTTGCGTCTTGCTTGTGGTGTGCCATGCCTACCATTGCATATTATGGTGCAGTCCTAATTTGTCTTTCATTGCGATTTTCTGCCATTTTTATATATTTCCTTTGTATTCCTGTTTGCACACACATGCCCTGTGGTTGTACTGTGCGTTACTGTGGACATGACATTAAATGTTGTTTTTTAGGTGTTGTGCATCTTTTCTTGTGCCATTGGCTGTGTATTTGGCCATTGGCATATGTTAACTTTGTAATACATGCGTCTGGTCTGCTTTCATAACTCCGATGTTCTGTTTGGGAAAATGTAAACCGTGTTTTTTGGTTTACATTTCCATGGGCTTGCGCTATGCCTGCACCACTTTGTGAATTGCTGTATGCTTCATTAGCATGGTGCGACACTGTGCATGGGGTGATTTGCATACCTATGCTGAGGGCTGCGTAGCTCTGGCGTATGCCGGTAGTGCACGTGGGATTGGTTCGTACCTGAATCACTTGGTGGACATATTTGGCGTTATTCCGTCCATGCTACGCCTGCGCCTGGCGCAAAATTCATGAATCCGGGGGTTGGTGTTTTTATATTTTTCAACTTGTGGTTCCTTTCATTTCAACATTTGAACATTGTTACAGAGGTGCTTGGACTTCAGCCTTGTGTGTTTTCGTGTCACGTGAATTGCTTATTTCAATGTTTCTAAATTCCTAAATGGCCATTGCCACAACTTTTGTTTGCTTTCTTTCTTGCTCTGCATGCTATCTCTCAATATCCAGAAGCTTCACCCTATCTAATTCCTTCTAGTTGCTTTGCTTAGTTTGCTGACTGTAGGTTTCCTTACACTTACTGCCAAACACATGGTTTGTCCCTCCCCCGTAAATCCTTTAAAAAGAAAGGACCAATGGAAGACTATCCAACCTTGTATATAGGCCTCCCTTGGAAAAATAGTGTGGCAGTGATTGTCAGGTCCTCCTGTGTACTAGTATATATATACTTCACCACCAGAAGGAAGTATCTGAATGACCATTTGCCATATTTTAGGCTCTTTACCCACATTATTCTAAGTTCTTCTAGAGGACTCATCTGCACTACACTTTGTGGTCTATCTTGCTTAATTTCTTCATACATTGTCTTGGTCTTAGTTTTGTTGAAGTTATTTAGCTTTCCTCATCTAACTGTCAGTGCATGTTTAGTTATGTTCTAAAGCTGTTACTTCTTCCCTTGTAACTCCTCTCTTTAATTTTACTAATCGTATCCCCATCTCCAAAGTCCTAAAAATTGCCCAAACATCCTACTAGCTTAATTCCACATGTAGTGGTCCCACCTTACACATGTGTTGGCCTATGCTACTCAGTCCATTTTTCAGGCCTATTCCCCTTTCAACAATAACAAGAAGAAACCAAAGAAAGAGAAGAACATAAAGGGTGTGTGTGTGGGGGGGTGGGGGGGCATAATTAATGCTCCTCCCCCTATTGGCCACATTTCTAGTCCTTCTCATATCTATCTGCAAGTGTTTAAGCTCAGCTCACCAACTGAAGTACAGTGAAGGAAAGCGCCTCTGTTCAAACTTTTTCATTGCCCACAAGTTACATTTTTAGCATCTCAATATCCATGTAAAAATAAATTTGAAGCCATTACTCTCTTTTTGCAAAATGGACAGATTTTTGCCTCATATTCCTGGTCTATCCCTCATAAATGTTTGCCTTTCTGAAGATTGAAGTCAGAAAATAATTACAGACATTTGAGTTTCAGACTTCATACCCTTCAGAAAATTCAAAATAATAAAAACCTGTTATTTCATCAACTTTCTATATTTGTAAGAGCAATATTTAGAAATTAACACTAGTTCTGGGCATTTTTTTATTTATGGACTTGTCCAGATTTATTTTGCTAAGAAGTTGAGAGGTATGGATGAAGCAGAACCCAAAAACATTTCCACCATTTAAATGGTACATTTGTTCAACTTACTTAAGGCTATGTGTCTATGCTTCTTAGCATGAAAAAGTCCATCTTTCTTTTCAAGTTTTTTCAAGTATCATTTAGAGTCACTGGGGCACTCCATATCTTCAAAGTATCTGACTATCACCATAGAATGATCATTCTTTCAATGTCTCTTTCTTTCTGGCACTTCCCCTCCAATAATTGCCACTGTCTTGCTCAGCCATTGCTGCATTCTGAGGAGTGGAACATATTCTCTCTTCATTCCATCTTTATTACTCTGTTTCAGAACTTTCTTTTCTGCTATGGTTCCTTTCTTCTTTTCCTCCTGCATTGCCCCCTCCTATGATTTTCTGGCTTTTGGAGCATAGTATTCCCTCATTTGGACTGTCAAAAGCCTTCATATTTCCATGCATAATTATCCTGATAGCAGTCAGATATTGGAAACTCTTATTACAGGAATGCATGCCCTTCTCTGCTTTCTTCTTTTATGTGAAAAATCATGATCTATTAATACTCTTTTGTCTGCAGTCATTACTTTTTTTCCAGTATCTAGACCATTCCCAATATTACTTCCTTTTGCTGACGTTTGCAGCTTTACTATGATTGGTCTTGCCTTTTCTACCTCTGGCCTCCATGTTGGCTTGTGTGCCCATTCAGTTTTCATCCCCTTCCTGTATACCAGTCAGTTATGCCAATACATTTTTTACTGCTTTTCTAAAGTCCTGTTTCTTAAATTTCTCTTGAACCCCCACTATCTTTAAATTTTTTTGACTGGTTCTATCTTCCAGATCAATTAACTTCAATTATGCATAGTCCAGTCTCACCTCCACCACGTTTTTACTTTTAGTTCCTTATTCTCAGACAGCAGTGACTATATATATTTGCATGTTTATTCTGGTCTATATTACTACTTCGAAAGACCTTTACGTTGAACAATTCTCCATTGACATGAAAACATTGAAATTCACCTCTGCGAAGTGCAGAATTTTTCCCAGGGCAATGAAACAATTGCCTCATACCGCAATAGAACACACACTACACTTAATCAAACCCACTCAGGTGGGGGGCTATGCCCCACACCCTTACTAACTATATAGTCCAGCTCCGAGATCACACTACAGTGTGGAAAAGGGCAAAGTTGTGGAAGTGAATTATGATGATTTCATGCTGATGAAAGATGTTTGATGTAAAGGCCTTTAAACATAGTAATACAGTCCCATTTATTCAACCCCAGCTGCATTTCTTCCAACTTTTCTTCCTGCTTTTCAAGTTATCCTTACAAGTTTTTTTAGATGTTTTATCTCATGCCATATTGCCATTAGCTTAATTGGCATGTCTGGTTCACCTTCAGCTCACATCCTCAGGGTTTTATTTATTCATTTCTCTTTTTCAGGCTGTCTTTTCCTTGCTGGTTTGGGGGACATTCAGTGGCCTTAGCAGTCAGTGTCTTATTATCCCTTTTATTTCTGGCACATTTCTTTTCTGCTTCATTATTTGATTAATCACACAGGGAGTTTTACAGACTAGCTGATACTGAAATGTACCTCCATACCACTAATTCATGTCGAGCTACTGAAGTCAGTTCCAGTGCATGTAAAAACACAACAATGTTTGCCAAAACTGCCTTCAGTGAACACACTGAGGAAAGTATTTTGAGGAGAGGCAAGCTCCTTTGTACCCACCATGTGGACAGACACCCATCCCACATCCTCTGAATTTATGTGTATTAATTCTGAGGTCACATAACAGTGGAGATTACTTTGCATTTTAGGTGTTCACTGAAATGACCTTTGGTGACCTGACATGCTCCTCATACCAGAAGGTCCTGAGAGACATTTGCTTTTGATCTTACAACTGTACCATGCTCCAGATAGGAATAGTTAACACACCTTTATGAATGTGCCCCTTCTTCATACCTCCATAGATAAGTACTGGGTTAGCTGCCCATGTAGTCTTTTGCTAAACCTATTCAATTTTCCTTAGTGAAAAAATTAAACCCTGTACTTCTTGTCTGTAAGGTAAGTACCCTAACCATTATGCTAACCCCCTACCCTTGTTGGAAATCAATAAAAAGTACAAGATGGGTACTTTTCCATTGTGAAAAGGATAATGTTGTTCCAGTATTTCAGAAATATACATCTACCTACTGGGTTGTGGATTAGGGGCACTAACCAGAAGTAAAAATCTTTACATTATTCTACCAAACAGAATTAAGGACTAGTTTGTGTAAAATGAAGGGATGGTGGTAGGATGGTAACAAAGAATACTGGCTACAGCACATCAACCTGCTTAGAGAATGCACACATCATACACAGAAGTGTCATTGTCATGTGACTCTACTTACAGAATATATGCATTGTACATATGTGTCATGGTCATGTGACCCTGCATGTGAACTATATGCACAACACTGTCATGGTCCCTGCTTAATGAATATATGCGCATTGTACACAGCAGTGTTATAAATTTGTACGACCATAGGTAATTACTAGGGTAATGACCCTAAAGGGCCTTTTTAAGCCTAGCCATGCTTCCCAAATGTATTTTGCAAGTTTTTATAGCACTCATTTTTATTGGGGGCTAATAGGCTATAGTTTGGGTATGGGTGATTGAGCACTTACAAGCTTCCACTTTCTAACAGGGCCATAGGTGGCAGACCATGAGTAAATTTATGATTCCCCATCCAATGATCCAAGCTGTGCTTGGATAAGTGCAGGAGGGATATCTGTTTCATGTGGATGGGAAGCCTATTCCAGAGAAGTCGTGATCTTTGAGACACATACTGGTCCCTCCATTATGTTGCAGATGAGGTTTAGGGCCCTAGATTGGGTGTTTCTAATGCCATTTGTTTTGTGGATGTGCAATAGGTCCATAAGCGCTGGATCAGAAGATACTTTGAAGGCCAGGCATATATCGCCTTTCAGTAGTCTGTACAATTCTTAGTACATTGATAAGGTTTGAGGTGGTCTGCATAGGACATGTTGTTTACACCATGTATTTTTTTTTTTGTTTTGTTTGTTTGTTTATTTGTGAGTAGCTTCTGTGGATGCTCCAGTTGTTGCATATGCCTGGTCAGGTATATACTGATACAGGCATTGTACTCAATGATTGGTCTAATGAAGGCTGAATACAATGGAACAAAAAAGTCTTTGAACCTATATGCCATATACTTGCTTATAAGCTGTGCAATGTAATATGATTTTCTTACTACAGCAGGCACATGATTACCAAGGACCAAGTCACTGTCTACATGCGTTCCCAAATCTCTGACCACAGAGTCAATTCATTGGGGTTTATTATCTATGCAGTAATTTCCATGGATGATTGTTTGTTTGCTTGTTATTTCCCTGGAACGCTAATTCCACCCTGTCTGGCTTCTCAGTGCTTCTGTGGCTCACTAGTGATATCTGCATTGCTTACTGTACTTATTTCCTTGTTTCACTTGAAAGAAAGTTACTGTTTGTCGTTTTTGCATTTAAGTTACCTGTAACACATTGCACTTAAGTTACCTGGCACTTGCTCACTAAAGCAATTATATAAGTCAGCACTAAAAATTAAAAGCACTACACCCTCACTCCCCACTGGCCCTGGTTTTCAATTATTAAGGAATTCCCAATATTATTCTAGCATGTCCAAAGGTCAGTTGTCAATCTCCTTTCCGGTCCAGCTGGTGAATCTGGGAATCTTGAGGCAATGTTACAACTGCCTCATGTACACAGACAACCCTCTCCTCCTCCCAACAAATTCCAACACATGTGAGAGATGCAACCATATAGCCAAACTGGAGGCTAAGCTCTCTCAACTCAGGACTGGCATAACCAGTCAGGAGGAGAAGGAAACCATACTCACTACAATTCCAGTCTCATAGACCTACCACGACAGCAAACCAAACACATAATCACACAAAAACATACTCGAGGCTCTAAATAAAGATCTGCAAGCAGCAAAGACCTCCAAAGCAGACGCCCAAGCAGCCGCTACCCCAAAACAAAACACGTGCAACACATATCTCACAAAGCCAGTGTGCCAAACAGTCACAGCCCTTAAGACTAAACAACACACCTGATACACTTGTAATAGGTGACTCTGTCGTCAGGCACACTGGCGTCCCACTCACCAGGCTGAACAAGGAGAGGGTCACGGTGAGCAGCCTGTCGGGTGCTAGGATCCGCCACATAACACAAGCACTCAGGTCACTCCAAGGCAAGTACAAATATGACTCAGTCATTGTCCATGCTGGTGTGAATGACCTGAGACGTACCTCCCTGGACTACATGAAAAGAGACATAAAGGAGCTCTCTGAGCATGTAGCCCAGGCCGGTATGACCCTGACCTTGAGTAGCATCTTACCCTCACCAAGAATGATGCCACAATATGAAGACAAGATGATCAATTTCAACAATTGGCTTAAGTACTGGTGTCATTCAAAGGGGATCCAATGCCTGTCAGCTTGGGATGATATGCTCGACAAGCCACGATGCTTCGCTAGGGACGGCTTGCACCTGTCACCCTGGGCTTTCGGATATTGGCAAAGGCTCTTGCTACCCCCATAGTGCCTTTTTAGGCAAGGCTCAAAAGACAAACCCACCTCCATAGGTATCACAAGGGATAAGAAACTAAGAGTAATGCTACTCAACGCCAGAAGTCTAAACCTCAAGATGCACGCACTCGAAACTCTCCTTAGCATGGAGAACATCGATATCTGTGCAGTAACAGAAACCTGGTTCAGGGCTCCCGAGAGCACCCCAGCACTACCAGGTTATACCTCATACCATGCTTTTCGGCCCCAAAACTTGGACCGAACCACAAAAGGAGGGAGTATCGATATTCATCAAAGATACCCACACCTCCAGGTTGGTGGCAAAGCACGAAGCATCAGAGACTATCCATGTGCAACTAACAGTGGGTAAAACTGCCTTCCAGTTTATAGCCTGCTACAGACCACCCTCCCAAAACCAGGAACCCCACTCCGCCTTCCTGAGAACACTGGAAAATATGAAGGTCTCTCCAAACACCATTATATTGGGCGACTTCAACTACCCAAACATAGACTGGGAGCATTACTCTAGCTCCAACACCCTAGCCCAAAGGTTCCTAGAATTTATAAACTCAAATGCTATGGAACAACTTGTTACCACTCCCACAAGAGGGGAAAACATACTGGACCTGATCATCACCAACATGGGACTCTATGCTCCAGACCAGAAGTGTATCCCTCACTGGTAAGATCAGACCATAAACTAATCTCACTGGATATTCACATCCCGACCCCACCCTGCCCAGAAAACCACAGTGAAAAACTTCTCTAAAGCAAATTTTACACTCCTCAAAACTGAGGTGGAATCCTTCAAAGCCCCGGGCCTGTGGAAAATACAGCCCAGACCGCAGAATCCTTTATAAACGCATTCTATGAACACCTTCAGGAATGCATGGATCATCGATCCCAAATAAAACCAAGACCCAATCCTCCAAAGGCAGACATCCTGTCTGGTGGACCCCAGCCATAAACAAACTATACAATAGAAGGAGGAAGCTACTAAATGATAAAGCAAAATCCCAAAAGGGAAGGCATCACTGATCAGTATTAGCAAAAATACAGGCACACATAAAATTGTCTAAGGCCAGCTTGAGAGAAAAATTGCACAGGACACTAAGGATAATCACAAGGCTTTCTTTAGTTATGTTAGGAACCTGGGTGGTAATTCTCAGATATGCTCAGAATTAGTCCAAAATGACAAAAAATACACCGAACCCACAGACATTGCCAACATCCTAGCTGACAGGTTCAGCGCAAACTTCTCCACCAAAAGGGCAAATATCTATCCCAGCAGAGTGCTGCCCCCCTGACATCTCAGATGCTCAGGTAAGAGCCGCCCTCTCCAAAGCAAAAAACACAGCATCAATGGGACCAGATGGTGTCCCGGGCTGCATCCTACATGAACTCAAAGAAGAGCTAAACCCAAACATAAAACTACTGTTCAATCTCAGCCTTACTACATGATATGTGCCCAAAGAGTGGCGTACAGCAACAGTGGTCCCTCTCCATAAAGGTGGTGCCTCAACGGATCCTGGAAACTATCGCCCCATAAGCCTGACTAGCTTGGTCTGCAAAGCTATGGAAAGGATCATCATGGACCTCATAAATAAAGATATTGGGGACCTACAAACACTGGATCCTACCCAGTTTGGCTTTGTTAAGGGCAGATCCTGCCTCTTAAACCTGGTTGATTTCTTTGAAACAGTCACCAAGGCCATTGACGAGGGGAAGGTGGTCCACACAGCCTACCTGGACCTCGCAAAAGCCTTCGATACAATACCCCACTCTAACATTATAGATAAGCTCACCAGCTTAAATATAAACCCCTATGTCACTAGATGGATTGCAAACTGGCTCAAGGACAGAACCCACATGGTTAGAATTGCTGGAGCCATGTCAGACTCCAAACCAGTTACAAGTGGTGTCCCACAAGGCTCAGTCCTGGGACCTCTCTTGTTCGGTATATATTTCTCGGAGGTACAGGCCAACACGGAAGGACTGTGGCTGACCAAGTTCGCAGATGACTGCAAACTGGGTGCCATAATCGACTCTCCAGCCGACACAAGCATCCTCCAAAAGGGCCTCATAGAAACAGACAACTGGTGCCAGAGCCATGGCCTCAAGCTAAATGCCAAAAAGTGTATAGTCATCCCCTTTGTCAAAAACAAAGTGCCCACAAATTACCACATAGGTGGAAATCCATTAAGTACAGAAGAAGTAATTAGGACCTGGGGACCCAAGTTGATAGCAATTTCTCATTTGACAACCACGTGGCCAAAGTGGTTAGAAAAACATTTTATATAGCCCACCTAATCATGAAGGGATTCACATCTAGATCAGGGAGGTCATCGTGCCTCTTTACTCATCCCTCATCAGGCCCATAATTGAGTACAATGCCCCTTTTGGGATGTACCTTACCAGACACCTGCAGCAACTGGAAAGACCCCAAAAGTACCTCACCAAGAGGATCAAAGGGCTCAAACAGATGCCATATGCTGCCGGTTAAAGAAACTCCAGCTCTACTCAGTGGCATACCGCCTGTTCAGAGGAGATCTGTGCCTGGCGATAAAGCCATGTCCAACCCGAATTAATGGACATGCTGCACCTCAGAAAATCCAAATCCCATCGAGCTACGGCTTGAGAGACTTGAACCTCAGCACTGAAATAAATAGGACATGCTGGAGGACAGATTCATAACCCAGAGGCTCCCTTCACTCTGGAATAAAATCCCAGTCCAGGTTAGGCAGAGTCCCTCATTGACTCTCTTCAAGAGGAATCTTGATAAGTGGATGGGAGATCGTAGGTTTACCCCGGGTATCACTTCTGTGTCACTGTTAGATAGAGGCATAGTATACTAACCTCGAAAAAGGGCATAGCAAAATAAATTTAAAATGGGTGGCGAAAGCCAAACACATTCTGGCTAGGCTTATAAATGCCCTAGGGCAGATAGCCTAGTATGAACCTATGAATCTATGAACCTAAGAGATACTGTTATGCATTTTTTAGACTGTGACTCTGGTACCAACTACTAGTTTGTTAGGCCTTCTTGGAGGATGTGTGTGCCTTTTAGGGATTATATGACTGTACCTAGCTTGCAATCATCTGTGAACTCGGTCTGTCAGATGTCTTTGATGTTGGCCTTGACTTCAGAGAAGTAGATGCCAAAAGGAAGTAACCCTAGCACTGAACCCTAGGGTACTTTGTCAGTGACTGGCCATTTTGTGGAGGTAGACTCCCCTGTCCAGACTTTGTGTATCTTATGTTTTAACTGTCTATCCAGAGGTTGATGTAAGGGTTTAAATCTATTGAGCTTGTCTACAATGCATTGAATGATTTGGCCAGGTCAAGGTAAGCAGTATACACCATTTTGTCCTCATCCATTGCTTTGGTGACCTTCTCAGAAAAGTCCACCAGGCTGGGTAGGCATGATCTGCCCCTGACAAAACCAAACTAGGTTAGATTCAATGTCTGAAGGTTTCCTGTATCACTATTTTTCATGTTGATGATTATTCTTTCCATGGCCTTACATATGACCTTAGTCAGGCTTATGGGTCAATAGTTTCCAGGGTCCATGGATGGCCAACCCTTGTGCAAAGGGATAATGGTTTCAATCCTCCATTCACTTGTAAGAAGCATGTTTGAAGGCTATGAGTGAATAGTTCTTCTAGTGACCCTGATAGGTCTTGTTTCATGCTGTTAAGGAGGCATCCTGGAATATTGCCAAGTCCATTGATGCAGTGTTTTTGGCCTTGGACAGTGCATTGAGGCCCTGTCCCTGAGTGATAGCTGGGGGTAATACTTGAGAGGTGTCTGGGACAGAAAGTGGGGTAAAATAGGAGCTGGATTTTCAGCCAGTAGATTTATGTCCTCTGGTTTACAATAAGTGTCTCCATTTACAATTACCTTAGCACATTGCTGTGTACTGCTTTTGAGGCTACGACTGAAGAATATCTTGAGGTTGCCCTTAGCTTAGGAGACTAATTTTACCACAAATTTGACATTAGAAGACTTAATTATTCCTCTGAGTTGTTTAGTTAGATGAGGGAGTTCTTACATTGTTATTGCATTTCATATTTTTGGCAATAGTTTTCTTCCTTTTGTTAAACAACCTATTGATGCTGAAATTCCAGCAGGGTAGCTTGTTTTCTGGGTTTGTTCTGTTCTTATTACTGGTAGGTACCACTGCTTCTATGCAGCTATATACATGGTTGTAAAAAAATTTGTGAATGCCTCTACATAACCAGCAGTGTTCCCTGGGTTAGAAGGAGCTTGACATTTTGCCAGTGTGTCACTTAAAAGTAAGACGTTTTTCCTGGAATATTTCCTAAAAAATCCAGGGTGATCCGCGGTATCCAGTTTATTTTTATTTTGAAGGAGAGAGTATTATGGTTTGACCTGACCTGCAAGGACATTACATTTGTGGGCATGCGACATACACCCTTGTTGATGCAGATTAAGTATAGGGTGTTGCTGTCTTATTGCTTATACAGACTAGCTGGTCTAGGGCATTCTTGTTGACAAAGTTCATGAATCTTTGTGTCTGCAAGTTTGAGGTTGTGTCTGATTCCTAATTTGGGGAGGGGTAGTAGAAGTCACCCATGAGTATGGCGTTGGGTTGAATGGAAAGTGACTGACATTCATTTAAGTAAGTGGCATGGATTTTCCGGGTCACAGAGAGGGATATATAGCTCACAAAAATATAGTTGGGGACTTTGCTTATGGTGAGCTGTACATGGAGGAGGTCAAGTACATCCTATGGCCTGACCAGCCTTGAGGTGAGATTGTTTTTGATGTAAATTGAGAAATGTCCACCTTTTGTCCCTTTCTATGCAGTAGCTGGCATACCTCTTAATTGTCTAGATTTTTGCAGAATGTCTAGATCTTTGCCTTGTAATTTTAGTCTATTCCTGATAAATTTGTGTTTTTCTGGATTTTTCTGGCAAATTAGTGAGAATTGAATTAATTAAATAATGGCAGGCCTTTGAGTTTCAAACACAAGGCCTTTTATTCTAGCAACCTTTTAAAATTATAAGAGCAATATTTAAGATTTGTCGCAATTTTGAGAGCTTTGTATCTCCATTACTTTTGGGTTTGTCCAGATTTTTTTGTTAAGAGGTTGAGAGATATAGTAACTGGTCTAAATATATGGGAGGCATTATAGCCCTGCAGTGCCAGGATGCTCTTCATAGTTTTAAGCCATGTTTCAGTAACTACACAGAAGTATATATTCTCCAGGGTGGGGAGAGCTTACAAGCAGTGAAGATTTTTGTTTAGACTCCTGGCATTGAGCAGTATCACCTTTTGGTACTTCTGGGTTGGTTTAGATATGTTGGATGTTTTTTTTTTTTTTTTTTACGTTGGCAATATTTAGAAAAGGCTTTATGGGATAGACAAGGTTTTAGCCAGTATTCAAAAGCCTAGAAGGGACAGGTGCAGACCATCCCTAGCAAAGCATCATGGTCTGTCAACTGTATTCTCCCAGGCTGACAAATATTGTACCCCCTTTGAATGATACCAGAAACTACTCCTATTATTAAAATCAATTATTTTTTGTAAATACTGTGGTGTCATCCTTGGCTAAGGGAGAATGCTGCTTTATGCTCAGCTTATACTGGCCTGGAACATATAGTCCAAGAGCTCCATAGTGTCCCTCTTCATATGGTTCAGAGAGGTATGTCTCATATCATCTACTCCTGCTTAGATTATCACTGAGCCATTCTGGTATTTATGGTTCAGTGACCAGAATGCATGTTTGACCTGGTGAATCTTGGCCAGGGTTGGCCTTAATAATTGCGGGCCTCAATATGGAACACTTTGGTGGGACCCCCTCACTTGACCACCTAGGTACCACCCCAACCCTTCCTCCACTTGCTGGTTTCTTGAGCTTAAGACTATTTCAGATTAGATATCAAGAATGTATCCTATTACCATGTGTAAAAACAAAATGGCGTGCTTATTTATTAATCAGTATTTTGTCATAAGACATGCTAAAATAGGAACTACTAAACTCCTGGATTACCCCCCCCCACACACACACACACACACACACCCCATTTCTACTTTTTTCCAGAGTTCCTCTCGCAGGGTTGTGTAATGCACTTAGGCACATTGTAAGGGAAATATTTGATAGGCTACTGAGGTCATGGTCTACATGATGTGTCCCAAAATGTCTGCACTCTGGCTTAGTAGTAAACATGCTCCTAAATTCCATATTACTGCCTAGATCTCCTGAACTTAAGTATGAGCTATATGCACATCCCCCCCCCCCACATTCTTTATTTTCTGTCTCTCTCTTTTTTCATATCTTCCCCTCATTTGACTCGTGCATTACTTTCCTTCACATCTCATGCCCAACAATTCTACATACTGCAACTGCTTTGTTCTTTGTAAATTATTTTCTGCATAGAAAGATTATCCTGCATTATGCTGACAAGTATACATGTTCTACTCTTATTTATTTTGCTACTTATTTTACAGACTGAATTTTTGTGTCATGTCTACTTATGATTGTGATCATTTATGCTACATACTGTCCCGAATTTACTTCTTTGCATGCTAGCTTTTCCTTTACTAGTGTTGCACTGATATTGATTAAAGTTTATTTCTTTGGTTGTTTTCCACTATGTTACTGTTTTAACACTTTCAGCAAAATGAACCATTTTTTCCGTCCATGCCTGCCTCCTACCACTCGGCACATACACCTCATGTTTCATAATATTAATGCTATGTGCGACTGCAACAAGCATTTTTCTGCCATAGTGCTGAATTGGTAACATTCTGTAAGAAGTCTTAGTGATCAGAAGTCACCTCAAATTGCAACATCTACATTTTTTATGCTTGGTACGTAATTGTTTTCATGCAGTCTGAGACTGACTATTCCACAGTTGTTTCTTGTAACTTTATTCATTAATCACCATTCCTAAACCCAATATCAACAAGAGAAGCAAAAGAAAACAGTACTGCTCTATCAGTCTTCAAAATAAACTTGGTCTTATCTTTTGATACAGTAACAGGAGTGCTACACAAAACCAGAAAGTTAATCTGACCAGTTGTGAGTTAAAAACCCTGTTTTGCACTCAGTAACAGCAGTTGGCTACTATGGGAGTGCAAACAGCTAACACTTTGAGCCATACAAGAGTGATGGAGATGAAGTTACTAAAAATACGGTACCTAATAATACTGGGCTCATATGTATTATGGGAGCAAGATTGCAGTAAGAAAATACTTTGCTGTAATGTCTCTTAGGCTAATCTCTGGATCATGTAAATCATATTGATTCTGTCATAGCCTACTGTGGTCCCCCTTGAGGGAGTGGGGGCTTATTGGAACAAGCTGGTCCAACTGGCCTAAGACCAGCCACGATCCTGGCCCCAACAGGCAGTGAATCATAACTCTCTCATTGCTCAGACAGGTGAGCAAGACATCAGTGTTTCTCACAATGGAGTCTCCTATGACCAAAATGTTGGATTGTGTGGTGGTATGCTTTATGGGCCTAGGTGTAGAGGTACTGTGAGTCATGTGACTCCTAAGAATGCTAATCTCCTGGCTTTGCTAATGATCTGTGCTTGGGCTGTCGTCTGGTTATGGGTCCTATCCATACTTTTATTTCCTAGGGATTAACCTCTGCACCTTAACTCTTAACTTTGTATCATATGGTGTTGTTTCAGTACTTATAAAGACCACACATATTCACAAGAACAGCTTCTGGTTCTAGCTGAGTGAGAACTCAACCTATATATCAAGAATTCAGCCATCCCATGTCCTGTTTTAAAAGGCCTTTGTGAAGCAACCTTTCTCTCAGGTAGATATAAGACTCTGCATACAGCTGACCATGATACCTTTGGGAGAGGGGATCCCTATCAGAAGCTTGAGTTTTCAGAAACTCAAAATTAATAAGACCATATGAGTGAGTTTTCAATTTTCCAAAACCTCAAAACTTTTGAATGGAGATTGCCGTACAGTGATGATCAGGGAATTTACCCTTTTCCCCACTGTAGTGGTATCTCGCAGTTGGTGTACATAATGTTCAAGGGGTGGGAGCACACAAGGGGCTTGCCTTCCTTCAAAAATGTAGAAAAAAAGTAGATTTTTATTGTTTTATGAAGTCTGAATTTTCAGAAAATTGCTCATATGGTCTGCACCATTTGAATTTCAAGTTTCTGAAAACTCAAACTTCTGATAAGGACCCAGGAAAGGCATACATGTGACAGGTCACCTAATTTAGTGGCAAGTTTCAAGTATTTATAATAGGCTATGCAAATGTCTGTAGCATTAATGATAACTACATAGAAAAATACAGCAGAAAGAGAAACTGCCCAAACAAATCAAAGCCCTTGTTGCCAGCAAAGACAGTACCACAACCTTTTACAATACCCTGTTTACACATATTAGATTTACAGCATTTTCATGAGGTCAGAACACGGTGGTGATGGTTATGGTTTCATAAGTTATAACTTGGAACTATTGTGTGTTTCAGAAACACTGGAAAATGCTGTTTAATCATAAATTAGTAGCAGTCTGTGCAGGTATGATATGTTAATATTTATTGAGGGATTATATATTTATATATTTTCACATATAATCAGCTTTGTGTTGGCAATGACACAACAATCCAGAGTGCAGTTTATGGCTTCCTTCAAGCTGCAAGTTTCTATCACATATGTAATTACTCAGTGGTGCTATTTACCATATGCAGATATAGGAAATTGCCAACTGTGCATGTCACGATTAAAGATATGTTTGGTAATACCATGTCTAGCAAAGCACTTCTTAGAAACAGGCTGTATTCAGCAAAAGTATTAAACTATACAATGTTAGAACCCTTAACTATGAAGTTAACATGTGGTGTAGTTTTAAAAACAACCATTAAAATTTTGTGTGTCTTTGTAAACATGGCCTATACTAAAAAATGGTGATGTGCCTACAGGGACAAGCACAAAGGGTGTTTGAAAATGTTTGGCAACCATGCTACTTGAGAAAAGTGTTGCTGATTTCTGCTAACTACAAAAGCTAAGACTTACATTATCCTATTCACTCTTTCAGTACTTGTTTCTTGTATTATTTTTATAACATTTGCATTACATGAGTTTCTGTTTTGAATATCAGCACTTTTTGACACTTTTTATAGTCTTCAGTACTGCCTCGGTTCCACTTTAGTGAGAGTAGAATGGACCTGATTTATTTTATGGCCCAGGATAGTATAAAGGAAAGAAGAGTGTGCTGTTTTTGATTGGCCACAGGACCTTGTTTGTGGGTTTTTTTGTATCAAATCTCCACTGCTATTTAAGCATCATAGTTGCAGAGTGCTTGGCTCATAACCTATGAGCTCTAAGGCATTTTGCAATAAAACTACTTGAGAAGAAGCATGTTGCTGGTTTCTGCTAAACTCTACAAAAGCTAAGACTTACCATATCCACTGTTTCAGTGCTTGTTTCTTGCATTGTTTTGTCATAGGTTCATAGGTTGGTACTAGGCTATTGGCCCTAGGGCTTATACAAGCCTAGCCATAACAATTCCCTGGCTATTTCTTCCCACACTGTTTACTTCCCTGGACCTCTGTCTAGCAGGGCGACTGATGTGATCCCCGGGTGAATTTCCTTTCTCCCATCAAATCATCAATGTTTCTTTTGAAGAGGGCCAAAGAGGCGATCTGCTTGGCATGTATGGGCAGTCTATTCCATAGTCTGTGGAGTCTCTGGGTCAGGAACCTATCCCTCCAGCATGTTTTGTTTATTGTGATGACAAGGTTTAGATCCCTGGAGCATGTGGTTATGAGGGATTGGGATTTCTTTAAGTGTAACATGTCCAACACCTCTGGGCTTGACATGGCCTTGTATGTTAAGCAGAGATCTTCTCTGAGTATGCGATATGCGACAGAGTATAGCTGGAGTTTTTTAAGGTGGTCAGCATAGGGCATCATCTTTAGGCCTGTGATTCTTTTAGTGAGGTATTTCTGCGGCCTTTCCAGTTGTTGCAGATGCCTTGAGAGGTACATACCAAATGGGGCATTGTATTCTATAATGGGTCTAATGAGGGATGAGTACAGTGGGACAATGACCTCCTTTCTTCTGGATGAAAAGCCTTTAATGATGAGGTGTGCCACATAGAAGGATTTCCTGACTGTTGTGGTGATGTGGTTAGTGAAGGTGAGGCCACTGTCCACCTGTGTCCCTAAGTCTCTTATCACACTTTCAGTGTTTAGTGTACTGCCACCTATGTGGTAATTCACGGGTACATGTTTTTTTTCCCAAAGGGGATAACTATACATTTCTTGGCATTGAGCTTGAGCCCATGGCTCTGGCACCAAGCATCTGTTTCTGTAAGGCCCTTTTGTAGAGTATCCACGTAATTTGGGGATTCAATAATGGCTCCCAATTTACAGTCATCTGTGAACTTTGTTAGCCAGAGTCCCTTAGTGTTGCCCTGTACTTCAGAGAAGTAGATGCCAAACAAGAGCAGTCCCAGGACTGAACCCTGAGGTACTCCACTTGTCACTTGTCTGGAGCTGGATTTGGAGTTGGCTACTTTTACAGTGTGGGTTCTGTCAGTAAGCTAGTTGGCAACCCATCGAGTGACGTAGGGATTAATTCCCAGTTTAGTAAGTCTATCTATGATTCCATAGTGGGGGATGGTGTCAAAGGCCATGGCGAGGTCCAGATAGGCTGTGTGGACCACCTTACCCTTGTCCATGGCTCTGGATACTGATTCAAATAAGTCAGTCAGGTTCAGGAGACAAGATCATCCCTTTACAAACCCAAACTGAGTGGGGTCCAGTGTTTGAAAGTTGCCAATGTCTTTGTTTATACGTTCCATGATAATACGTTCCATGGCCATGCAGATCAGGCTCGTCAGACTGATGGGGCGGTAGTTCCCTGGATCCAAGGTGGATCCCCCCTTGTGGATAACTGTAGCTGTGCGCCACTCAGTGAGCATGAAGCCTGAGATGAGGATATGATTAAAGATGACCCTTAGGTGAGGTGCCAGTTTATTTTGTAGTTCATGTAGTACAAAGCCCAGGATGTCATCTGGTCCCATGGATGCTGTATTCTTAGCTTTGGAGAGTGCGCTTTTTACCTGTGTGGCCATTATTACCAGAATTTGGCAATCTTTCGGTATTGAGATGGGCTGTTTAGGGGGTGAGAGGGGATGAAGTTGGCACTGAATTGATCTGCCAGGATATTGACAATATCCTTGGGATCAGTATATTTAATGCCATTCTGTTGCAGCTCAGAGCAGATCTGAGCATTGCCATTTAGATTCTTGACATAGTTATAGAATGCCTTGCAGTTGTCTTTGGAATCCTTGGCAATTTTATTTTCATAACTCCCTTTGGAGGATTTTATGAGGGATCTCAGCTTCTTACTGAGGCTGGTAAGGGAGTTGTTTGCATCCTCTGATTTTTCTCTTTTCTGCAACAGTTTATTCCTTTTGTTGTAAATTTTGTTTATGGCAGGGGACCACCAGATTGGCTTCCTTTTTTTGAAGTATAGCATCTTGGTTCTATTTGGGATGGCACGATTCATGCATGAGTGGATATGCTCGTACAGTGCCTTAGTGTAGAATTCAGCAGTCAAACTTTCAGTTCCCGTCTGCATGGGTGTCATGACGTTTGTCACTTCTGACTTGAATAGCATTAAGTTGGCTTTGGAGAAGGTTTTTATGGAGGTTTCCTTACTGGGGGGTGGGGGTGGGATGTGGATGTTAAAGGTGATTAGCATATGGTCAGTCCTAACCAACGAGGGTGTGACCATAGGTGTGGAGCATCGATTTCCCATGTTGGTAATGACCAGGTCTAGGATATTGGAGCCCTTGGTGGGGCTATGGATTAGTTGATCCAGGGCATTGGAATTTATGAATTCCAAGAACCATTGGGCAAAGGTGATGGTACACGAGTAGTTTCCCCAGTTAATGGCAGGGTAGTTGAAATCACCCACTATTAGGGTGTTTGGTTGTATCTTAATATTTTACAGTATGTTTAGAAAGGTGTAGTGTGAATCTTGGGGTATGGTGGGGGATCTGTAGCAAGCTACAATTTGGATTACAGTCTTACCTAGTGTTAGTTAAACCTGGAGAATTTCAGACGCATTGTGTTGGGCAACTAGCCTGGTGGTGTGAATATCCTTGGTGAATATGGACACTCCTCCACCTTTAGTGTTTTGGTCCTGGTTTGCTGGCCGAAAAGTGTGGTAAGAGTTGTAGCCTGATATTGCAGGGCTGCTCTTTGGAGCCTTGAACCAGGTCTAAGTTACTGCACAGATATTGATGTTCTCCATTTTTAGGAGTGCCTCGAGAGAGTGCATTTTGAGGTTTAGACTTCTAGCATTAAGTAGCATTATCTTCAGATTTTGCATGCTTGTATCTGTTATGGTGGTGGTTTTGTCCTTTGAACTTTGACTAAAAAAGGCACTATAGGGGTGGCAAGAGCCTTAGCCAGTAATCTGAATCCCAGGGGCGACTGGTGCAGACCATCTCTGGCAAGGCCTCGTGGTCTGTCGATCATATCGTCCCAGGCAGACAGATACTGGATCCCCTCTGCATGACACCAGAAGCTTAGCCAATTGTTGAACTCAATCATTTTGCCCTTATAGTGTGGTATTCTGGGTGAAGGCAGGATGCTACTCAGGGCTAGGGTCATTCCTGCCTGGGTCACACAATCTGAAAGCTCTTCCATGTCTCTTTTCATGTAGTCAAGTGAGGTACGTCTCAAGTCATTCACTCCAACATAGACAATGACAGAGTCATATTTGTACTTGTTGTGGAGTGACTTGAGTGCATGCATTAGCTGCATTAATTGAGTTTTTATGTTTTGAAAATCTGTGTTTCTGTTTTGAAGATCTGCACTTTTTGGCCTTTTCTATAGTCTTTAGTTATACCTGCCTTGGTTCAACTTTAGTGAAAGTAGAGGAGTGTCCCAGTTATTTTCTAGTGCAGGATTGTGTAAAGGAAAGAAGAATGTGCTGTTTTTGACTGGTCATAAAGCCTTGTTTTTGTTTTTTTATCAAATCTCCCCTGTTATTTAAGTGCCACAGTTGCACAATGCTTGGCTTATAACCTACTACTAAGCTAAGATTTACATCACCATGACCATTGTTTTCAGACTTGTTTTTCACATTGTTTTGTCACAGCTGCATTAATTGTTTCTGTGTTGAATATCTGCACTTTTTTGATATTTGTTTACATTTTTACAGAATTTAGTTAGAACTGCTGCTCTCAGTACAGTAGCACCCAGTAATGGTCTGTTAAGTCGCCGATGTCTCATAATGTATTCCCACTTGTAATCTACATAGATGCCAATCTCTCACATTGTATGTTTCCCTTAATTATACCCTTACTGTCTAGACAAATTTATAAACTACTAGATCATCTGGTTTGTGCATAGCTGAGAGCTTCTTATCAAGTTCCTCGTCTTATTGAGCTATTCAATATTTAAATTTCCCTCACTCCTCCCTGGTAGATCAGTAGTCATTAATAGGCACTTCATGACTCTCTCTCTCTTTGGCCTGTCCCGCTGATATGATATTCTGAGGCATTGTAACAGTTGCCTCATAGGATCATAGGAGGTTACTAGGCTAATGGTCCTGGGGTCCTTACAAGCCTAGCCAGGAGTTTCTCCCCAAAAAGAAACCTCAGTCAGCACCTGCTGCCCCTGTCAATGAGGGATAAAGGTGGAACCCCTGGGACAAATTTGTGGTTTCCCATCCACTCATCAAGGTTGTGCTTGAAGAGGGTCAGTGAGGTATAGGATCAAAGGACATGTACACTGACAACTAACTTATTCACAATAAAATAGATAAAGTATGACAGAGGTGTAAATACACTTTAATGCTGAAGGCAAAATTCTCTCATACAACCAAAACTAATCCTACAGAGGTTTCCAGTGACACTTGCACCACACCTACTGCATAAGGTAAAGATCCTACATATATTATGCTGAGGCACTTACAGGTAACCTTCCTAAAACACTAAGACCTCCTGCACAGCACAATTAAAAAAGCCATCATGTAAACAATCCGTTAAAACACCACCCACAGCTACACATAGTAACACTGTTTTCATTGCCTCTACTGCTAAGCCCTTAAGGCAAACCAGTACACAGCCAAACTTCCTGGTCATTGGTGATTCTATGCTAAGGCACACCAATATCCCCCTCGCCAGACTGAGTAAGGAAAGAGTAACAGTCAGCTGCCTTTCCAGGGCTAGGATCCATCAAGTCACACAGGCACTCAGGTCATTGAACTACAGATACCAGTATGACCTGTCATAGTCCATGTGGGTGGTAATGACCTACAACATACCTCCCCTGACTATATGAAGTGAGACATGATTGAGCTCACTGATTATGTGTCTCAGGCAGATATGAGCCTAGCACTGAGCAGCATACTACCTTCTCCAAATATGATGCCACATTACCAACAGAAAATGATTGATTTTAACAATTGGCTTAGCTTCTGGTGTCATTCCAAGGGGGTACAATATTCGATGGCCTGGGAGGACATGGTTGACTGACCATGTTGCTTTGCCAGGGATGGTCTACACTTAAACTCTCTACGCTTTCAGATATTAGCAAAGACATTTTCCACCCACATAGTGCCTGTTTTTAGGCAATGCCAGACTGATAAACTTTCCAACTTAACTGTACCTATGAAGTATTATCCGAAGGTGGCACTGCTCAGTGTTAGAAGAAACACTACTCCCTGCAAGCCTTCCTCTCCCTGGAGAGTGTAGACATCTGTGTAGTAATGGAGACATGGCTTAAAGTCATGGACAGCACCACAGCAATGCACAATTATAATGCCTTTTACACCTTTAAACCAGCTACTGCACAAGAGGAGACTAAATGTGGAGGAGTTTCAGTCAATATTAAAACCAGCCTCACATTCAGACTAGTTAAAGTGTATGACCCACTGGAACTCATACATGTACAATTCACCAGAAACATGGACTCATACCATATCCTATCAATGTACAGGTCCCCCTGCATGTCCCTGGAAACCCATACTAACTATCTGAATGTGCTAGAGTCCCTCACCATCCAACCCAAAATAATATTCATGGAGGATCTCAACTACCCCTCTATAGATTGGGAATCCTACACACTTATAAAGAAAAATCCCAGGGATTCCTAAACTTTGTTTAGACCAACATCCTGGAACAGTTAGTCCATTCTTCTACTAGGGGTACAAACATCCTTGACTTTATACTCATGAATGGGGGTGGGGGGGCAATGTTCCTCACCCAGTGTAATGTCTCTCTGATCAGATTTGACCATAAGGCAGTATTGCTTGAAATAAAAATTAAATGCTGGGATCCAGCAAAACCAAAAACCTTTTGGAAGTATTCCAAGGCTAATCTCTCTCTACTAAGTGACACCTTGGCTAAATTCCAAGGACACATAAACCCACTAAACAACCATAGTATATGCTGAGCTATTTATAAAATCTCTGTACAGACATATTGACAGTTGTATAGAGCAAGCTGTGCCCACTCATATTAATAATAAGACAAACTCGAAAGACAGGCCACTCTTTGTGGAATCACAATATCAACTGGTTATACAACAAAACTAAAAAATCTTGGCCAAGAGTAGGAGGAACAAACCAATACATACTAAAAGCCCACCTGACCAATCTAAACAGGCAGTTAAGAGGGCTACTTAATACTTCAAATGCTAAATTTCAATTAAAAATAACTTTTCAGGCAAAGGACATACACAAATCTTTCTACAGCTTTGTCCTTAACCCCAGGGGAAATACACAACAATGCACAAAATGCATTGTAAATGGCATCACCCACACTGAACTGTAGACCATTACCAACCTTTTGAATGACAGGTTCAGCTGAAATTTCTCCCCCACTTCCCCCCAGTAGTCCAAAAGAAATACTGCATAACACAATAGCCCCCTAACCATTACTAGGGAGCAAGTCATTAATGCACTTTCCAAAGCCAAAAAACTGCATCAGTGGGCTCCAATAACATCACGGGTACTTAATAAATAGCATGAAACATGACTTCTTTGGTCCAGTTTAATCAGTGATCAGCTAGAGCCTACAGTCAGGTTTTGTGCCCAAGGAATGGAAGATGGCTACAGTCATTCCCCTTCACAAAGGAGGTCCAACCACTGACCCGGGTAACTACAGGCCCATAATTCTGATCAGCCTTAAATGTGAGGCCATGTAAAGAATCATCATAGTCATAATACATGAGGACATAGGTAACCTTCAAATGCTGGACTCATCACAGTTTGGCTTAGTTAAAGGAATGTCATGCCTATTAAATTTATGGGACTTTTTTGAGAGGGTCACCAAAGTAATGGATAAGGGCAAGACTATCCACATAGATTACTTTTACCTGGCCAAGGCTTTTGATATAATACCTCATTCAGGAATTATAGACAATCTCACTAATTTAGGTGTAAACCTTTTTATCAACCAGTGGATAGCCAACCAGTTCAATGACAAGACCAAGGAGGTCAAAATAGTTTAGGCCACCTCCACCACAGGCCAGTCACTAGCAGTGTCCCTCAGGGCTTGGTACTATGCCACTCCTTTTTGGCATCCATTTCAATGAAAAGGAAGCAAATGCTGAAGGTTTATGGCTGACTAAGTTTGCAGATGTTTGCAAGCTGGTGGTACAATTGGCTCCCCTGCAGACACTAGCTTTCTTCAAGAAGGCCTATATCTGACTGACAAATGGTGCCAAAGCTATGGTCTTAAACTCAATGCTAAGAAATGCATAAATGAACCCTTTGGGAAGTCAACCATCCAAGCTAATTACCATGTTGATATATGCCCCTAAGAGATGACCCAGTGGTCTGGGATCTGGGTGCTCACTAAGACAGTAGCCTTACCATCAACCATCAGGGTGCCACAGAGGAGAGGGAATCCTTTTATGTAGTGCAAATTATAAGTAAGGGTATGGCATCTAGGTCCAAAGAGGTCATTATTCCACTGTACTCTACCTTATCAGGCCAATCATAGAGCACAATGCTCCCTTTGGTATGCACCTGAAGAGGCATATGCAGCAACTAAAATGACCTCAGAGGTTTCTTACAAAAAGAATACAAGGCATAACAAACCTGCCTTGATCAGAGTGCCTTGAAGTCCTCTCCTTCCACTCAGTCTCCTATGGATTACTGAGGGGTGATCTACACCTGGCTTACAAGGCATTATCAAACCTCATGCTTATGAATCTCCTGCATATTCCTAAGTCATACAGTTCAGAAATACAAGGTCTGTGGACCTGCATTTTGATTGTGTCTTAAACAGAACATGCTGGAGAGACAGATACATGCCCCAGAGAATGCCCCTCCTATGGAACAGACTTTGTATCCATGTGAAGCTGAGTTCAGTTATTATCCAGTTTAAGCACAACCTAGACCAGTGAATGGGGAGTAGGAAATTCACACCAGGCCTGGCACCCATGTACCTTATGGACAAAGGTAGCTTTTAAGTGCCTGGCTCTCAATGTCCTATTTGTAAACAGGACATCATTATTCTTTTAGGAAAACTTGGCTAGAATTAAAAAGCCCCCCCCTCCCCCCAGAGGATTAGCCTGGTAACAATTTATGAATCTGTGAAAGCTGTACTTCATAAAATGTATTTGTCGTTTTGGGGTGAACATTTCTCTGATAAAATACTAACATAGGTGACTGTTGCTCTGTACCAGTAGTCATCTCCTCCCTGGTTAGATCAGACCACAAACTAATCACCTAGAAAATCCACATCCCTCCCACCCCGCAAAGGTAACCACCATGGAAAACTTCTCCAAAGATAACTTTGGGCTCCTAAAAACAGAGGTGGCTAACTTCACACCACCAATGCAATTGGAGAACAGTTGCATGACCGCCAAATCCTACACTAATACTCTGTACGAACACGTACACAAATGCATGGATCTTGCCATACCCAATAGAACCATGACGCTCTCCTCCAAAAAAAGGAAGATGATCTGGTAGTCCCCTGCCATAAATAAACTCTACAACAGAAGGAGGAAACTGATGAGAAATAAGGTGAAGTCCCAAGACTGGAAAATCTCCCTTATCAGCCTCAACAAAAGGTTGAGATCCCTCATCAAATCCTCTAAAGCTATCTATGAAAACTGAATTGCAGCAGATAGTAAAGATAACCACAAGGCTTTCTACAGTTATGTAAAGAATCTCCATGGCAATACCCAGATTTGCTCGGAGCTGTTGCACAATGGCACCTCCTATACCGAGCCAACAGATATTGCCAATATACTGTCCGACAGATTCAGTGCAAACTTTATCCCTCTCTCTCACCAAATGACCAATCACAATACCAGTAGATTGGCAGGCACCCAATATTACTGCTGCACAGGTTAAAACAGCTATGTCCAAGGCCAAGAATACAGCTTCTATAGTACCTGACAATATCCCTGGCTGTGTTCTACATGAACTACAGAGTGAACTGGCAACTCACCTGTGTGCTCTGTTCAATCACAGCTTCATCTCAGGCTTTGTCTCTATCGAATGGCATACTGCTACAGTCATCCCTCTCCACAAAGGAGGAGTGACTACAGACCTTGGAAACTATTGCCCCATTAGTCTGACAAGTCCGATATGCAAAGCTATGGAACTCATCATCATGGACCTAATAAACAAAGATATAGGGAACCTCCAAACTCTGGATCCCACACTGTTTGGTTTTGTGAAAGGTAGATCATGCCTGCTCAACCTGGTCAACTTCTTTGAGTCAGTCACCAGAGCTGTGGATGAAGGCAAGGTGGTTCATACAGCCTACCTTGATCTGGCCAAGGCCTTTGATACCATTCCCCACTCAGGAATCATAGAAAAACTCACTAAGCTAGGCATCAACCCCTATATCACTATGTGGGTTGCAAACTGACTCACAGATAGAACCCACAGTGTGAAAGCAACTGACTCTAAGTCAGACTGTCGACCAGTCACGAGTGGAGTCCCACAGGGTTCGGTCCTGGGTCCTATCCTGTTTGATATCTACTTCTCTGAAGTCCAGGCCAACACGAAGGGACTCTGGCTGACAAAGTTTGCAGACGATTGCAAGTTGGGAGCCATAATTAACTCCCCAAATGATGTTGACATCCTACAGAAAGGCCTCACTGAGACCAATGACTGGTGTCAGAACCATGGCCTTAAGCTCCATGCCAAAAAATGTGTCATCATCCCTTTTGGGAAAACCCGGTTCCCATGAATTACCACATCAATGGTAGTCCACTGAACACAGAAGGTGCCATAAGATATCTGGGAACACAGGTTGACAGCAACTTCTCTTTTGACTACCACAGTGCCACTGTGGTGAGAAAGTCCTTCTATGTGGCACATCTCATTACTAAGGGTTTTGCATTCAGGAAGAAAGAGGTCATTGTCTCCCTCTACTCTTCCTTCATTAGGCCAATCATCGAGTACGATGCCACATTTGGCATGTACCTCATTAGACACCTACAACAACTGGAGAGGCCACAAAAATACCTCACAAAGAGGATCTTAGGCCTTAAACACTTGTCCTATATGGACAGACTCAAAAAACTCCAACTATTCTCTGTCTCATATCGCCTACTTAGAGGTGATCTCTGCCTGACTTACAAAGCCATGTCTGACCCAGCTCTGTTAGAAATGCTACATCTAAAGAAATCCCAATCCCTCCACACTACACACTCCAGAGACCTCAACCTCATTACCACAATCAACAGAGCAAGCTGGAGGGGCAGGTTCATAACCCAGAGACTGCCCATGCTATGGAATAGACTTCCATACATGTCAAGCAGAGAACCTCACTGGCCATCTTCAAGAGAAATCTTGACGAGTGGATGGGAAATAGAAAATTCACCCCGGGGATCACTCCAGTGGCTCTACTTGACAGAGGCACTGTGAATTAAGGTTGGGTGGCATGATGCCAGGGTAATCCTAAGAGCTAGGCTTGTAAAGGCTCTAGGGCCATTAGCCTAGTACACACCTATGAACCTAAAATGAAGACAATGGTTCCTTTTTTCATTTTTGAAACATCCATGGAGGGCAATAAAAGTACAAAGATATTATGCTTTCCTCTCAAGCACAAATTGTAAGCTGGTCAGAAAGGGAAGAGCTGAACGGATAAAATGAGATGGATTTTGCATGAAAGGAAAGAGTCACTGCTTCAAAAGAAAAAAGTTCATTCATGAACAGAGAAGGATGGATATTTATGTGCAGGTATCCTGATTCAGATCTTTTCAGCTGTTTTCACAACATGTATTAGGCTTCTCATATTACCCTAATTTTGACAAGCTGGACATGTAACTGTTTTTTTTTTATTTGCCTTATAAAAGTATAAGACATAAGCACAATAATGGATTCATAGATTTGAATATGTCATAGATTAGTTCTAGGTTAACTGCCCTTGCAAGGCCATTTTAAGCCTAGACAATTATCCCTTGTGAGACTCAAACGCTGCACCCTGTGTTTGGAAGGCAAACACCTCAACTAATAGGCTACCCTCCCAATCCCAATAACAGTTATTTTAGTGCATTTTCAAAAAATGTACTTTAGACAGTATAACAATTAACAGAACTAGCTCAAAAAAATAACTTAATGCTGACATTTGTTGCTTATAATTCTCTCCGGGAACATAGCTGGGGCTGATTTGACTTGGGGTTCACCTATGACCATTTCTGTGGGACAGAAGGTTAAGTTTTTGTGCTGAGACAGCAGTATCATTAGCAGCTACTATCTAAGCTGGTACCAACAGAAACTTGGGAGCGCTCCCAGATTCCTTACTTCTAGCAAAAGCAGATCCTCCAGAGTCTCAGAAATGCTTTCTGGTTACAAAGATGCACGTCATCATATACTGGTGAAGTGTCTCTGGGGTCATAGCTGAGGATACTGCTGATTATTACTGTAGAACATGTGACAAAACCCTAAGCTCGTACATGGTGTTACATTTATAAAAGGGAACTGAGACAAAACCTTCTGCATTACCAAGCCCCAATGTCTCTTGCTTTACATATACATATCTATAGCTATTTCTATATCTACACATACAGTACACACACATACACACAGTATTCAGTCACAAAACATATGTTTTTTTAAAAGTTACTCTGGTACATATAGTTTGCAAAATTCATTACTTTTCCTTTCTAGTAAAGGAACAAATGTCATGTTTATTGTATTGTTATTCCTGGTATCTTTCATGCATATTAATAACTTAAAGAAAATATCAAATTGATTACAACTCTTTTGACTGCCCACTATTCACGAAGAGTATGGGTGTGTGAGATTTATAATTGTGTGTGCATATTCTTCAGGCCACACTCTGAATTTCCATAGGCTTGTCTATCTGTGGATTGATATTCTAAATTATTAAACATACTGATACACCACCCCTTGCTCCTTGAATATTTCTTAGTTAATCTTAATACGATTAGCATGGCAGAGGATTAGTTGAAAATTTCGAAGAGCTTCAGTGTGCCACATTCCTACAAGTTGCTAGAGAGGAAACAGTTTAAGTATTTAGGCATTTCACTTTCCCTTGATGAAAAAAAAAGTCAAAGCAGCTGTACTTAAGAGATAAACTCTGCAAGTCTTGTCAGACCAGAAAAAAATTACCATTTATTAGACATTGGTTCTTTATATGAACATACGATTTTACAGAGAATATAGCTATATTACTTATGTGAAGAACAAAGCCAAAGACGGAATCTGGTGAGCTGTTTGATTCTTTACAAAGATATAGAATAGTTTGTGGTATACAAAACTGTGAAACAAGGATATGGCTAACAAGAGAAACAGATCTGACTTAATCATGAGGTGTGGATATTTCCAGAGGAAGTGAAATAAACAGTGCACTGATGAAGGAATTACATAATGAAAAGAATTGTGAAAAATAAGAACAGAGTCAGTAATAAGTTGAAATGTGAAATAAAGGCATGGTGTGTTATAAAATCAAAAATTAGTGAACCAGGATTTAAAGGTGGAAAATGTGTGTTTTGTGATGGAGAGAAGATGGGGTAGTGTGGGAGAAGTGCAGATAACAGTGGAATCATTTGCATTTTGAATCAGAGTTCCATAAAAGTAGTAAATAAACATATTTTATTCATATTTTGATAACACTTTTTAGCAATTGTCCTCTGTAAATACAGTTTTCTCACCTCCTTGCTATACCTTATTCATGTCATTATATATGTACTTAGATTGTGAGGTTCAGGTTCATCTTATTGTAGCAGTTTACAAGAGTGCAGCACATTTTATTTTATTTTCATAATAGGAGACTAACCTTTTTTGCATAAATGTTTTTATCACTTTGCAGTTAGGTGAAGCCATACCTTCTCAACAGCTTATCCTTCAATATTACAGCAGACAAATCATCACAAATAGTAGCAGAGGGTTCAAAATCATAGCATCCCAAATTTTCTTATGTGTGAGTTCATGTCTTTGAGGCTAGGGACATAATGCATAAATTTGCCTTTTTGGGGAAGAATGACCTTTAGTATTAAGGCTGTTGTGGTGCTAACAGCTGCCTAAGTACATAGCTGTAGCAGAAATGTATCCTTACTGCACTGTTGGAAGATATTTCTCTCTACATGATGCCTCTCTCCAACATTACAGAATTATAACCACATTACAGAGCAAATCTGGCTAGAATATGCAAGAGTTACAGTGCTTCTGGCCAGTATCTCCCAGATTTGTAAATTTATGTTCTATTACTGTCACCACTTTTGATGCTGGAAAATCATCTATTGAGTTAAAAAGAAATGTTGAAATAAATCACAAGGAGCAGTTGCAAAACTATTACTAGCTTAAAATCAAATACAATAAGACTTACATAGAGGGAAATAATATAATATCAGAGTCAGAATGTTATTTGCAAGGAATTGTTGGAGGAGGTGTGGGTTGATGTTTGGGGTCCCTTCATGATGAGGACATTGTGTACTGTTTCTCATGGAATGAACCTCTTCAGGGAAGTCAGTCAGATATTTTTTCCTCATTATGGAAAGTGACCTTTTGCGTGTTTATTCATGTGAAATTAAAGTGAGATATATATCAGATCATTATTTGGTCTCGTTGGATATTGCTCTTGTCCAGATTTTTTTTTTTTAATAAGTCCAGGGGCTGGAGGTGGGCACATTACAAGTTGTGCTCCCCAGAAAGGAGACAACATTTGTCAAACATTGTCAAGAAGGTAATCCTAAAGAATGTAGGAGGAATTAAGTCTTTCCAGTGGGATGGTACTAAGGCAGCTTTTTGAGCCAACTTGATGGCGGAAGAGGGAAAGGAAAGGAAAACCACATGCTCCCCATAGTCAGCCAAGGAAAAGAGATTGCAATACTTGAAAAATATTCTTCCCTCATCAGATCAGGATATGCTATCTATTAAAAATAGTAATCAATATACTTTAGTGTGAGTTAGTGGTATGGTGACATCTCAAGTAGAGGCCAAGAGTATGAACAAAGGGGATTATTGGTGGCTAATAGAAGCCACGGTGGTACAGCGGTAGTGTTGTTGCTTCACAACAAGAGGTTCTCCTGTTCAATTCATGGCTAGAGTGCCTTCTGTGTGGAGTCTGCATGTCCTCCTCGCGGTCGAGTGGCCTCCGAAAGACATGCGTGAATGGGTGTGCCTTCGCTGAAGGTTGGTCATCGGGCTGGCAACTCGGCACCCTAAAAAAATCTACTTCCAATCATTAGCAGACTGGAGTTCCACTGTGGTGACCTCTAACCGGGAAAAGCTGAAAAGACAAACTAGAAACAGTAGGTCCTGGTGGTGAAAGATAAGCTATGAGAACCCTGGGTGGAGGTTAACGAGCTCAGGTTGGTCTTTATGTAGTTCTGTGATGAGTTATATAAAACCGTGCAGTCACAGGGATTTCAGTTTTCAACTCTGTGCTTCCCATATTTAAGGTGCTCAACTGTTACTATAAGGAGAAGCTTAATATGGGTGTTTTTTCACAACAGATTGACATAATTAAAAATTTCTGGGTCAATCAAGGGCTCCAAGCCCAGACATATTCCCTACTGAATTTTACAGATGGGGTGGAATATTTTAATACTGTGATACTTTAGCATGCTTATTTAATATGGTTAGAGTAGTGGGAGATTTGTTGCCATCTATGAATCACGCCAAGGCAATTGCCATTCCCATGGCTGAGGCATTCAGTTCAGATCAGGTTAATTATCTCATATATTACTTATAGAATACTAATTTAATAATTTTGGCCAAGGTGCTGGCAAGAAGATTGGACTGGATTCTCCCTTCTTTGATACAGCCTGGCCAGACTGGCTTTATTCATTCCCGATAATCAGTGGATAACTGATGGGAATTAATGGGTTTTATATTTAGGCATTAGGTCAAGGTGAGTCATCTGGGGTTGATATGTCTAACATTCATAAAGTATTTAACTCAGTCAGCCAGAGTTACTTGTTGGATGTCTTGGCTGGGTATAAGGTGGGCAGATCTTTCTTAAAATGGATAAAATACTCTATAGTCACCCAATTTATGAAGTATTGATCAATGGGGATCCTCAGAGGCAGGTAATATATGCAGAGGTAATATACAAGGTTGCACCCTCTCCCCTATTTTTACTGGCCACAGAGTAGCTTCCAGTTAGGACTAGAAAGGAACTAAAGTCATAACAACAGCCAATAGACAATGGAAAATTTAACTTGTTTGAGGATGACTGCATTTCCAGGTTGATAATGCAGACAAAGCCCTCCCTGTTGTTCTGGGTGTTTTCAATAAGTTTAAAAATGCATCTAAGTTAGGATGTAACTTAAGTAAAACTAAGTTGTGGGATAGGTGCAGATAGTAAGACTAAGTTGCAGGATAGGTGCAGATAGTAAGACTAAGTTGTGGGGTAGGTGCTTTTGCATTAAGAGATACCAGGGTCAGATATTGTGTGGCAGGAGGTGTTTACTTGGTCTCTCTAAGATGGGAAGCACTGCTAATTGTTTGTTGTTTAATCTGCACTTGAGAGATGCTTTTGCTGTGCTTATACATTAACAGATTCCAGGGTCAGATATATTGTAGCAGAAGGTGTTTACCTGAGTTCTCTGAGTTGGGAAGCACTGGACGAAGACCAAAGTGTGGTTGTTTATTGTCTAGGGGGCATAGGAGTCAGTTTACAAGCATTTTTCTCTACTACATATCAAATAAGTTGCAATGCTCTTTGTTCACTTACAGAAATATCTGCAACACTTTTCCAGTGCTTCAACTGAATCCAGTGCCATCCAAACTAAGACAAGAATATTTTCTTAATTAACTGCACTTGTACTTGTTTAAACTGTAATTGCTATTCTTTTTGAGCATTTTAAAGCATTTATTTAATTTTGTGGCAAAAATAGTCATTTGTCTGTTTGCTGGCTTTTCTAATTCTGTGTTCCTCCAAATCCACTTGCAGAAGGGTGAATCAGCCAGGGATTTAGTTGTTTGGTAGGTGTTTGTTGTTTAATCAGTGCTTGTGAGCTTTTTTTGCTATACTTTTATATTAAGAAATTCCAGAATAAGACATCTTGTGGCAGAAGGTATTTACTTGGTCTCTCTGCGTTGGGAATCACTGCAGGAAGCTCAAAGTGTGTTTGTTTATTTGTTAGAGGGCATAGAAGTCAGTTTTCAAGTTTGTTTCCCTGTGCGAAGCTTTCTACTGGGCCATAGTGGTTAGCAGTGCCATGTATAGCAGGAAACACCTAGACAGTAAAATTTACCTGTAAAGTTATGATTAGATCCAAAGCCTGCTAAACAGTATTGAATTGTGCAGAAATATGCTTAAAGCATCTAGAGTGTGCATTGAATAGCACTAGCATAGCCTAGCATTATATAACATCTTGCTCTTAACCCCCAAAAACTACCCTAGGAGACCCCTTTTAAAACCCAGTCCTTAATCATAAACAATCAACCCTATTACAGGACCAAGCAATATGGACAGGCAGTTTCCAAATGTCTCTGTGGCCAGCTTGGTTGATTGGGCATCCTATGGCAATGTAGCAATGTTGTCAGACAACCAGTTGATCATTAAAGAAAATAACATGGCATGTGGGAGATATAAACACACACAACTCCCTTGGAAGAAAAAAAACTCACATACAAATGAGGTTGTCAGGAATACCATTGCTACATTACTTACACATACTGATAACCACATCCACAGATTGTCTTATGCTGAAGCACTAAAAAGAAGCATTCCCAAATCTCAAAGACCTCAAAATCCACCTAATGGCAGTACTAATCCTCAGCAATCACTAAAGCACACACCAAAAGCAACACCAAACATGTCACATAAGCCTACATCTAATGGTCCCAAAGTGCAAAGCCCATAAGGCAAGCATACAATTTACCTAGTACTGTTGTCATTGGGAACTCCATTGCGAGACACACAGAAGCCCTACATACCAGACTGGACTAGAAGAAGATAACAGTTAGTTGCCTGTCTGGAGCCAGGATTTGCAATAACATGCACAGAGTCAAGTTACTGCACCCCAGGTACCAGAATAATTTTATCATAGTCCATGTGGGTGCAAATTATCTCAGACACATCTCACTGTACTATATGAAAAGAGATATAATGAATCTTTCAGAATATGTGTCAAAGATAGGTTATAAGTCTTGCATTGAGCAGATTTCTACCTTCACCAAGCATGATGTGACAGTATGAACATAAAATGATTGATTTTAATAATTGGCTTAACTTTTGGTGTCATTCCAGGAGAATCCCATGTCTGTCAGCATGGTAGAACATGGTCAAAAGACCAGTCTGCTTTGCCAAAGATGGGTTACACCTGTTCCCTCCCTAGACTTTTGGATATTGGCTAAAATGTCATCCACCCTTTTGTAGGGTATGCCAAGAAGACAAAACTACCAACATGGTGAAAAAGTCTACAAGCAATATTTAGGTGTTATTACTCAATGCTCAGAGCCAAAACAAAAAACTCCACACCCTTCAAACCCTCCTCACTCTGGAGAATGCAGACTTCTGTGCCATGACCAAGACTGGATTTAAAGCTGTAAAAAGTACTCAGGAAGTTTAGACCAACAACAGCAGAGACTGGGGCCAAAACGTGGAGGTGCTTTGATCTATGCTAGCAGCAAACATAATTCCAGGTTAGTTAAACAGGATGATACCATGGAGCTGATCCATGTGTAAGTCACCATAGATAAAGTCCCTCACCATATCATGGCTAGCTATGGGTTACCATCTATATCCACAGAGTCTTACAACTCTTATTTAAATCTACTAGAGGCACTCACTATCCAACCAAACACCCTATTCATGGGTGATTTTAACTACCCCTCTATTGACTGGAAAATATACACTGTCTCAAACTCACAAGTACAGCATTTCATGGACTTTATTAACACAAACTCCCTGGAACAGATAATGCATGCTCCAACCAGAGGATCAAACATTTTATAATGGAAATGATAAACAAGCACATTAGCAACCTACAGACACTCGACCCATCCCAATATGGCTTTGTTAAGGTAAAGCCATGCCTACCTAACCTTGTAGACTTCTCTGAGGGGGTTACCAAGGCAATGGATGAGGGTAAAGCAGTGCATACAGCATATCTTAACCTGTCTAAAGTATTTGATACAATACTCCACTCAAGCATTGTTGACAAGCTCTCTAGGCAAGATGTAAACCCTTGCATAACTCACTAGATTGCTGACTGGCTCACAGATGGGACCCAAGAAGTCAGGATAGGTGGGACCACTTCCACCAAGAGACTGGTCACCAGTGGAGAACCCAAGGGCTATGTGCTGGGCTTGCTCCTGTTTGGCATCTACTATACAGAATTCAAGGCTAATGATAAAGGCCTGTGGCTCACCAAGTTCACAGATGAATGCAAAATGAAAGTTATTATAGGTATCTCCCAGACATAAGTATCTTGTAAGTGAGTTTAACACAGACAAATGACTGGTGCCAAAGCCATGGCCAAAAAATCTATTATAATGTCCTACAGGGTCTATATCACTTCATTGAAATACATAATTATCGAATCACTATCTGTCAACCCCAAATTGTTGAATCCTCTCTTTGTTGAATGGCTGTTTCAGTGAACTTTAACACAGAGAAAAGAAATGGTTGGTCATCATTGGGAATTCCCCCCTTTCTCCACTGTAGAGCAATCTTGGAGTTGGTATATTTAGTTAGGGGGTGTATGGGGAGTGTAGCCCCCCCTACATTGGGGGTTGTGGGAGGGCAAACCACTCCCACTTGGGTTGGTTTAATATTTTTTGAGTTTAGTGATGGGTGCTAGGTTGGATGGCCATTTCTTTTCCCTGTGAAAAAGTTAATTGAGATGACTGTTTGACAAAGGGAGGATTCCACAATTTGAGGTTGAGGAATGGTGATTTGATAAATAAGTATTTTGATGAAGTGATATAGACCCTGTCCTTTAGAAAACTGCCAACACAAATTAATTACTCCATAGATAAAATGCCCCTAAGAATTGACCCAGTAGTAAGGGATCTGGGAACACATGTAGACAGCAATCTGGCCTTTGACCAACATGTAGTTAAGATAATATGAAAATAATTCTATGTCATACAGCATATAAATAAAGATGTTATGGAAGTTATAGTACCACACTACTCATCCTTCGTCAGATCTGCCACTGAATACAATGCCTGCTTTGGCATGTATCTAACCAGACACTTGCAACAGTTAGAATGCCCACAAATGTTTCTCACCAGGAGAATTCTGGGCATGAATACCCTGAACTACACTGATTGCCTAAAGGATTTGTTTCTGTATTCAGTCTTCTACAGGCTAATGAGAGGGGGTTCTCTGCATGGCTTACAGGGCTTCCGAAGACCCAGACCTAATGGATCTGTTGCACATATGCAAAAAAAAAAAACAGAACCAGAAACACTAGATACAGGGATATGAACTTTGTTTGTGACAGAAAGAGAATGTGCTGGAGATACAGGTATGTGTCCCAAAGGATCCCCATGCTATGAAATAGGCTCCCCATCCACATAAAACAGAGTTCATCCCTGACCCTGTTCAAACAATACCTTGACAATTGGATGTGAAATCATAAATTTACCCCTGGTCTGGCCCCCACGTCCCTTACGAACAGAAGCTGTTAATAAGAAAAGTATTATCCTAACTAGCACCCTCTTACAAATCCTTAGCTACCTGCCTACTAACATGCCCCCATATGACACTTGGGACCCAAATGGTTGGAGTTGCTCAGCTAGGCTTATAAGGGCCCTAGTAGTCATTAGGATAGTAACAATCTATGACCCTATAAACCTAAGAGATGGGGCATATTAGCAGGTGATCAAATCTGGAAAGATGCATGGGTAGCTTATATAGTTTCCAAAGAAGATAAAAAAAACTTGGCTGAAAAGGGGTACTTGGTTGCAGTTATGTGATGGGAATGTTTTCCAGCATTCGACCCACAGAAAATGTCTTTCTTTTCAAGATTTGAAGGATAAGACTAATATTCCAAGCAACAAGTGGTTTGTTCATTGCCAGTTGATGTCCCTCCAAGGCAAGGGGAGGTTCATGGCACTTATATTCAGAAAGGCAATAACTATATTGGCAGTTAATGGTTAACTCTGATAGTTGGCCTTGACTAAATTAGATATGCTCTATGACATGTGTAGCAAAACTGAAATCACTGACTAGGTGAAGTCCAGTTTCATTTTATTTTATTTACGAAAAGGATGAAGGTTTTTTATGGATGTGGATATATTTTTAACATGTTTAAAATGGTATGGTGTGATTATAGAAAGACACAGCTCTATTTTTCTGATCCAGTGAAAACACTTTTTGACTTTACAAGCTTCTAGTGACCAAATAATTGGTTGTGGATCATGTGAGTCAAGGGGTTAATTAAACAGTTGTAAAAATGGTTATTCCATCTGATGAAGTTCTGAAAAAGATAGGATAAAAGCACTTATTTCAGTGAACTACCTTGATTTTATCGTTTATATATTTTTTATGTGCTCTGTGAATTTTTCTGGTTTTAGTCTTTCACTTGGACTGTTAAAAGAGTTGCTTTCCTGAGCAATGTTAGGCTTTATAACATCAATATTTCCTGAGACTGTCAATAATACTTGTTTTACAGGTTTTCCCTGTGGTAATCATTTTTTTCCTCTACCAGAAAGTAAGAAAGTTGAAATATTCTGATGGCTTCAGAAAGACAATGCAAAGGGAAGTGAGTGGCAGCAGCTACGACTAGGAAGAATGTGGAGGCATTAGATGCAGATGACAGAGATAAAGTCATTTAAAAATACTGTTGTCCAGCACTACCATGAAGAGATGTGCTGAGTAGACCTTTGCAATTAACACTTAAAAAATAAAATATAATTAAATTAGAAGGAACCTAATGAAACATATTAATCCTCTACAGGCCCACAACATAGTTATTCAGCCTGCCAGCTTGAAAGCTTGCACTGTGGTATCACATTGTTCATGCAGGTGCCAAAAAGAAGTAAATAAGATTTAGTACAGTCTGTTCTAGGAAATTGAAACCATACCTTTCAATCTCTTAGCACAAAAAATCTGGACAAAACCTAAAATAATGGGGAGGGGGAGGGCAAAGGCTCAAACAATAGGCACCGATTTTAAGTGTTGTTCTTATAAACTTGGAAAGTTACTACAATAACATGATTTTTGTTAGCATGCATTTTCTGAAGGACATGGAGTCTGAAAACTCAAATGTAGTATGTCATTATTTAGTGACTTCCGTTGTCAGTGATTTGGTAGAGGAAAAAAACAAATTTTATGAGGAACAGACCAAAAATATGAGGAAAAAAATCTGGACATTCTATGAAAATGTATACAGTTGAGAGATAAGATTAAAGCTGAAATTCAGCTGTTTTCCCCCTGCAACCTTGTGGCAGGAGAGTGCAGTTAGGACTCATCTGATTGACGGTTGCTGGCACAAGGCTCAGTTTTGAATTTTTTTTATTGGTTAAATTGTTTAATTCAGTGTGTTCAATGCTGCTGCATAAGCCCCACATTTGTGTGGGTTTGCTCTTGTTTTTATACAACTCCACAGAGTTTGGCAACCAGCCACTGCTCTGCTGTATTCATTTGTTTACGTACAGTGCATCACAGTGCAATATCGCGCACTACCTCACAGTGGGGGTAACCATTGTCTGTTAAAGACACAAAAGCTTCAGTAAATAAATTTTCCCAAAGTAGTTGCCTGTGATCCAGCCAGGATGTCCTTAAATTGTGCTTACCTGCTCAGAGAGCACCTCAGATGTACTTTTGCCCCTTAAGCATTCCCAAAACCACCAAATCTACAGTAGTCAAAAGTTAAAACTCAAAAGTCCAAATTAACTTTATTGTCATTTAGATCTACACAAGTGTAGATTAAATGAAATTCCATGCAATCAGCTCATCATAGAACAGGCAAAAAAGAAATCACATACATAGAAAGACATAATTTAAAACACCATATAATAATACTACCACCATCTTAGAAATCAACTGTACACTTAAGTATATAGCTGTATATAGTCCTAGAAACACACACTTGTTAAGATACAAAAAATACACATCTAGCAGCAAAGCCCAGGTAATAGTATTGCACAGAAACTATGTATGACATTACAGGTGAACTAGCACATATCAGTAGCAGCTGAAGAAAGAAAAAATATTGCACCTGGGTTAGTAGTATAAATTATAAAGGTTGGCTAGGCTTAATAAATAATAGATAAAATGATATTGCAAAGTGAATGGAATGTCCCAAATTCCTGACCTGTCTCAGACCTAGTATTGGAATTTAGAAGTCTGATCACCTTCGGATAAAAACTGTCTTTGAATCTAGTTGTCCTGAATCGAATAGTGTGGTATCTTTTACCCAATGACAGGTTCATAAACAGACTGTTTGCAGGATGAGTTGCATCATTTAGTATTTTGGTGGCTCTCTTCTGGCTCCTCGATGTATAAAGATCCTGGATTGTGGGCAGATTAATGCCAATTATCCTCTTGGCAACTCTCACCACTCTCTGCAGGAATTTCTTATCTGTGACTGAACAGCTCCCATACCGTACCGAAAAACTGGGTGTTAGGATGCTTTCTATTGCTACTCTATAGAAGATGGAAAGTGCTAACAATGGTAATTTCGCCTTTTTGAGTCTTCTCAAAAAGTGGAGACATTGGTGTGCTTTTTTTACTATGTGGCAGGTGTTCCCTGACCAGGAGAGATCATCAGAGATATGAACTCCAAGGAATTTGGTACTGCATACCCTTTCCACCATCTCGACGTTGATCAGGAGTGATGTATGGGGTGTTTGCCTCTTCCTGTAGTCTATGATGGTCTCTTTTATTTTACTTAAATTCAGGTCAGGGTTGTTTCTTGCACACCAGGCAATCAGTGTGTTAACCTCTTTCTGTGTATGCATTTTCTTCCTCTTTCCTGAGGAGACCCACGACTGTGGTGTCATCAGCAAACTTGATGATATGATTTGTACTGACATTTGCTGTGCAGTCATGGGTTAGGATAGTAAATAATAGAGGGATGAGAACGCAACCCTGAAGAACACCTGTGTTGAGTGTTAGTCTCATCCCATTTAGAGAACCCAAGCTAGTATAAACCCTTCATAGAGCACCTATTAGTATAGACCCCACTTACAGCACCCAGCTATGTCACACCCCTTCATTTTCTCTCCCCACTGTGAAAACAGGATTTAAAGTAGCATTATGGATGGTCAGTTTCCCTCCATTTCAGCTGTCTATCGGGTGCCAGGATCCGTCAGATCATGCATGCACTCAGGTCTCTCAGCAAGAAGTACCGTTATGACTCTGCCATAATTCCTGTTGGTGTGAATGACTTGAGATGTATCTCTCTGGATTATATGAAGAGAGACATGATTGAGCTCTCTGAATATGTGTCCCAGGCAGGTATGTCCCAAAGCTTGAGCAGCATTGTAAACTCACCTAGGATGATACCACAATATAAACAAAAAATTGTTGACTTCAACAATTGGCTTAATTTTCAGTGTCATTCTAAGGTGGTCTAGTTCCTGTCAGCCTAGGATGAAGTGGTTGAGAAACCACACTGCTTTCCCAGAGATGGTCTTCACCTGTCAGCTCTAGGCTTTCTGTTACTGGCTAAGGCACTTGCCTTTTTTTTTTTTTGGTAAGGTCTCAAGAACAAAATTTTCATTGTGAAAATATCATTCACAAATAAATTAAATGTTGTGCTGCTAAATGCTAGGAGTTTAAATCAGAAACTGCAGTCTCTGGAAACACTCCTCTCCCTGGAGGATGTTGCCATCTGTGAATTCACAGAAACTTGTTTCAGGGCTGCAGAGAGTACACTGGCCTTACAAGGCTACAATGCCTTCCATACTTTCAGACCACAAACTGAACATATGAGAACCAAAGGAGGAGTATCTATGTTCATCAAAGTTAACTACACCGCTAGACTAGTTAGACAGAAAAACTCCATGGAGCTACTCCAAGTTCAACTAACAGTGGGTATGACTCCACTTCAAGTCATCATTGGCTATAGGCCCCATTTAATGAACCATGATACCTACTTGAGTCAATCAAATTACAACCAAACACTCCAGTCAAGGGAGATTTTAACTATCCCTCCATTGACTGGGAAACTTATAGGAGTACCAACATACTCACACAAAGGTTCCTGGACTTTGTTTTAACACTAATGCCCTGGAACAAGTAGTATGCAACCCCACAAGGGCCTCAAATATTCTCGATCTGGTGCTCACCAACATGGATGACTTTTGTACCATAACAAATATAGGACCTTCACTGGTTAAATCTGATCACAAATCAGTCACATTTAAAGTAGCCATAACACCTGAACTTCTTTTAGGTGAAATCAGGCTAAAAAAGCTCACCAAACCTAATTATACTCTCCTAAGGGTTGGCATAAATAATTTCCAAGCTCCTGTTTCCACAAAGGGCATTGTCAGCTATACTAAGGTAGATACAAATGCCTTGTACAATCACTTATACAAATGTATTGACACTGCTGTACCTAATAGGATCAAAACAAGATCCTCAAGAAAAAACAAACCTCCTTGATGGGTATCTAGCATTAATAAGATATACACCAAGAGGAAGAAGTTTCTGCCTAAGAATAAAGAAGAGAGGTCCCAGCACTGAAAGAATACCCTCCTTTGCTTGAACAAGCAAATAAGACAACTTATAAAATCCTCTAAGGGCAACTTCAAAAAAAAAAACAGCAACCATAGCTACAGATAACCATAAGGCATTCTTCAGCTATATCCTGTGGATGGCATCACACCCATTGACCCCGCAAAAATAGCTAACCTATTAACTGATAGGTATGGTGAAAATTTCACCTGTCCCCTTCAAACACTACACAAAGCATTCCCTCTACATCTCCCCCAACTTGCATATCCAAAGAGCAAGTCATTAATGATCTCTCCAAGGCCAAAAACACAGTCTTTATGGGATTGGATGGCATTCCAGGTTGTGTTTTAAATGGTCTAAAACATGAGTTAGCAACTCCATTAGGTACTTTCTTTAGCCACTGCCTGAGTACTGGTATTGTCCTTGCTGAATGGAAAACAGCAATCAACACCCCCTTTATATAGGGAGTAAAGCAACAGACCCTGGGAACTACAAACCCATAAGCTTAACCAGCCTTATCTGTAATAACCATGGGATGAATCATCATGGACCTTATAAATAAGAATATAGGTGATCTCCAAATCCTTGATCCAACATAGTTTGTTTTTTTCAAATGCATGTCATGCCTGTTAAACCTGGTGGACTACTTTGAAAACATCATCAGATCCATAGACAAAGGCAAATCTATGCATACAGCCCACCTTGACTTAGCCAAGGTCTTCGACACAATCCCGCATTCAGGCATCATTGACAAATTATCCCAATTGAATATCAGCCCTTATGTCATCAGGTGTGTTGCTAAATGGCTCACCGACAGATCCCACTCAGTCAAACATGGAGACTTTACCTCAACCAGCAGACCTGTCAGCAGTGGGGTTCCACAGGGGTCAATGCTGGGCCCCTATTGTCTGCAATATACTTCTCAGAAGTTCAGACCAAAACAGAGGGGCTGTGGCTGACTAAGTTTGCTAATGGCTGCAAATTAGGTGCAATCATTGAATCCCCAAACAATGTCACTATACTTCAAGAGGGACTTACACAAACCAATGATTGGTGCCAAAGTCATGGACTCAAACTCAATGGTAAAAAAAGCATTATTACTCCCTTTGGTAAAAATTATGAACCTGAGGACTATCATATAAATAATAATACCCTAAATAACAACTCAGTAGTGAGAGATTTGAGAATGCAAGTTGACTGTAGCCCAGACTTTGACCATCATGTGTCTGCTGTGGTAAGGAAAGCATTCTATGTTGCATACCTCATTAGCAAAGGCGTTGCTTCTTGAGTGAAAGAGGTCATAATTTTGCAGTATTCAACCCTCATCAGGCCAATAGTTGAGTATAATGCTCCCTTTGGTATGTACCTTACCAGACACCTGCAGCAGCTTAAAAGACCTCATAGATTTCTAACCAAGAAAATTCATGGTCTCCTGCACGTCATACATTGACAGATTGAAGTCACTGTCACTGTATTCATTAGCATATGGACTACTTAGAGGATACTTGTGCCTGGCCTACACAGCAAACTTGAATCCAACCCTAATGGCGAGGCTGCACATCTGCAAGTCAAATGGGAGAAGTGTCACCCACTCCAGGGATCTTAACCTGGCCTGTGATATAAATAGGACCTGCTGAAGAGACAGATATGTCTCTTAGAGGTTGCCACTCCTCTGGAATAGACTACCAGTTCACATCAAATAGAGCCCCTCTGTGACATTGTTTAACGGTAGCCTAGATGATTGGATGGGAAACGATATAGGCAGTCATTGCTAACTAAGATCTCAGGTTTTGGCAAGTTCCTTTATATTGGGTTTCTGTAGTATTATACTGGGTAAACATGACTAGGCTTATAAAGACCTTTGGGTCAATAGCCCAGTAACCACTAAGGAACCTATTTCATCATCTGCTTCAGAGAAACTTACATTAGGTATAAAAGATTGAAAGAGCCTTTAAATAAAACAGTAACAAATGGTAAACAAAAGAGCAGACACTTTTATTGGAATAACAAACATTCAAATGAGCAACTCTGATGAAGTCTGAAAAGTTGAAAGATCAAAGTGTCTGCACTTTGGACAGCCATTTTTTTTAATCATATGCAACATGTGAATTTTGAACATGAAGAGCTCCAGGATGTCTCTCTTAGTGGTGCTATCACTCAGCAACTGTGAGATTGCAAAGTGGAGCCATCTAATATTAAAGTGGAGCAGAGAAGCAAATACTCCTTAGGCTGCTAAATTGGAAGGAACCACCAAATGTGGAGCAGTTGAGACGTATGGTTGCTATGGTTACATCCCAGTATAAAATCCATGTATTTCTGACAGAATGACTATGAAAATGGCAAGTGACACAGAAAACATCCTATTGTCAGTGACTCCAGACAGTGTGCAGTAAGTCAGTCAGGATGCTTCAAGTGAGACGGGTCTTCATGATACTGAATAAGAATGGCAGTGCAGAGGGAAGGTGCCTTTACCCCACACTTTAGTGTACTGAAGGCAGACAGAATATTAATATGGTTATAACAACATCAACTACTCCCCTGGGCTCTGTTACACTGTGGCCCCTCTGAATCCTGTCTGGCTTGGCCAGACTGGGTGTGGTTAATACAACTGTTTCAGTCCTCATAATAGTGGCCTTGGGGAGGATAAATTGTGGTCCCAGCAAACACAAAGTCACAAGTATGTCTGTTGTTGAATCTCCCCACTTCCTATGCCCCCCCAAAACACTTAGGATTTTTGTAGTGTTTAAAGTCACAATGCAGTTATGCAGGGTACAGGAATAAACTTAAAGCTAGAAAACATTTAATCATCAGCATAAACATGAAAGAATAAAAAAAAAAAAAAAACAAGTAATGTTTTGTTAAGAAAAATTGCCAAGTTTCCAAGAGTAAAGATCACCATCAACTGTTGTTGATGACTGGGATGCAAAAATGAATCCTGAGCTGTTACTTCTATGATGATCTATAAGCCCACAATCCTATATCATTCAGTTAGGTTGTAATCTGTGAAATAGATATATGCATTTATTATGCAGCTCAGGAAGTTTTGATCTGAATGGTAGCTTCTTAGTTGAATGCAGTAGAATGAATATTTCACAAGATGGCATACTTTACTTATAAGAGGGAGACCATGACATTTGTTCACAGTCGTATGAAATTGACAGAAGTAGGATAGGAGACTGAATCACCAGAAACCTGCATTTGCATGAAGGGCAGGCTTTAGTGATTTATAAGATTTTAAGGAAACAGCTGAACATTAATAACATATAAAAGTTCATCCAGGCTGTGCACTACTCTTAACTGGTTGTGTTATTCCCACAATGTACTGGGCTGTAGTACTAATCTTGATTGCAAACTTCTGGGCATGTAAGAGGCTTTTTCACAAAATGCTTTTTCTTTAAGTAAACAATTATTAGACTTGTAGTGTCATCTTTTTCATTTATTTATTATTATTATTATTATTATTATTATTATTATTATTATTATTATTCAAGCAGGTCTATGTAATTTTAACCGTGTCTACATAATAGATTAATGTATAAATGGTTTTGTATTAAATGCTGCTGATATGAAATTTTTCTTCTCAGGTTGCCAGTCCCAGCCCAGTCTGTCTCAGCCTCCCTCAGAGTCAGTGTCTCTGGGACAAACAGTCAAACTCTCCTGCACAATGAGCAGTGGTTACACAGTGACAAGCTATAGCCAGTCCTGGTACCAACAGCGACCTGGTAATGCACCTCGCTACCTTTTGTACTACTACAGCTCTGCAAACATGGGCTCCGGGGTCCCTGATCGGTTCACTGGATCCAAGGACAATTCTCAGAATGTTTGGTATTTAACAATTTCTGGTGTCCAGACAGATGATGAGGCCGATTATTACTGTGCCATCTGGTACAACAATGCACACAGTGATATCATTACATGGGGAACTGAAACATAAACTTTCCGCATCACTGGATCTGTGTGTATGGCAGTACTACTTAAACAGAGCTGCACTATCATAGCAGGAGATACCATGAAGTTTTTAGTTTTAATAACAACATTTGCAGACTTATTCCAGAATCCTTTACAACCATGATCCAGGCCAAAGAGTGACAGAATATTCCCTACAGTAGTGCCCATGGCTAACAGGAACAGCGCACACTAAACAATGAGCAGGGAATAGGCATCTGTAACTAATGCTGCAGATATAATGTGTATGATCGCAAATACCATATACCTTATACACAGATTATTAACTGTTAAGTAAATCACATAACTGGGATATAAAAATTAAATGTAATCAGAGTTATAAGCATGCTCCAAAAGATTAGTATGAACACATAAACAGCCCAAAGGTAAACTATTCAGTGCAATTAAACTGAATATATCATAGCTCATAATAAAGTCTAGACAGTTATAATGAATAAGTATGAAATGGAAAAAAAAGCTTATAAAGCTGAGATTAAATAGAGGCTATAAATAAAAAGATGTAGAAGGAGCAAGTAACTAACGTCAAGTTACAGGAAAAGTTACAAAGAAATGTCTGCTAAAAAGATCTGTTATAAACACCCATATAGAACTGAGATTCTAAAAGTTTTATTACAGAACAGTGAAAATGCGGCATTTGGGACAAAATGCAAAGGGCTTGAGTCAATGTGGATAAAAATAAAGTGAAACATTAGTTATTCAAGCCTTATAAATGTATACGGTATAAAATAATTGGAACAGGGCTTCTGACAGATGCATGGATTAGATGCTAACTTTTATAAAATTGAAAAACTGTCTAAGCAAACAAGCTTAAGCAAAATTCACTAATCTGTCATGAGGTAGTGCAACCTTAAAGGTTTTATTTTTTTATAAAATAAAAATCCGGAAAGAGAAACAAGCAAAAAAAATTATTCTTAAAACATTAAAGAGTAAGCGCATTCGTTTTGTAACATAAGACTTCATCAGACTGTAAAATGCTCTAAAATACATACATTTAAATACTAATTAGTAACATAACATGACCTACAAATTAATGCTTTAATCCTTTCCTTTTAAGGAAGGGAACAAAGTCTTCCCTATCATTAAGACCAGGTGGGTGGCAGGCATGCTACCTTACTTGCCAGGAATACACAAGCCACCTTACTTCAACCTCAGCATTAAATATACTTTCAACATTTTTGATTTCATCCAACACTAATAATTTAAGATCCACTTTACACATACTAAATTTATAATGTTTCCCAAGTGCATTTCTTTCACCCTTCATTATTACAGCATGTTTGTGCTCATATATTCTCGTATATAAGTTCCAAGTAGTACACCCTACATAAAATGGATTGCAAGAGAAACAAATCATTAAATAAACAACAAACCTTGATTTGCAATTATATCTCCCCTTCATTTCTATACTAAAACCATCGATACATACTTTGTTAATATCTGTTAATAAAGGGTGGCATAAATTACAATTGTGACACTTATACATGCCTGTATTAACACTTATTATCCACAAGCTTCAGTTTACTCTGGAAAGGATTTTTTAAACTCTTCCCTCTTTTTTGTACAAACACTGGAGCATCACCTACTGCTTTATTAACTTCAGAGTGACACTTCAATAAATTCCAGTTAACACTAATAATTATTTTAATGGCCTCAGCATCAACACTATTTGCAATTTGCATCGATACTCTATAATCTACTTGCCTATCACATTTAACTTTCTCACTTTTCTCAAATTTCTGCTGTTAAAAGAAAAACAAGTGCTTGACTTCTTTCCTTTTCATAAGTCTACCATCACTGAGATAAGATCCAAACTAAATTTACTTAACAGCTATATTATTATCTTAAGACAGGTAATAGAATTGTACTCTGGTTTCTTATCTAATAATAACCTAGCAGATAAAGATATAGAGACTTGTAAAACCCTCTGGAAAAATGATCTCAAGTACATACAACCTGACTGTAGCAATCAAATGCCAGAATAATATCCTATTTTCAAACTATTGGGTTAAAACAAGCCCTACTGTCTCTACTTATTAAATAACACAATCTATAAAATAAACCTCCAAATGAATTCCCCTGAAAAAACGTTCATATACACAACTCATGATTCTAAATAATGCATACCTCACTCCTACAGTTTTATATAAATTTAACCCCTCAATTTAACTCTTTAGTTCTTACTGTGATTCTCAAAGAGCTGATATCCTCCATATATTCTGGAGCTGCAAGTGTGTTTATAAGTTTTGGAATTTTTTAGTGGTACAACTACAGAAGATGGGGTGTGAAAAATCAACCCTGTCATGGGAAGTTACCATGCTTCACATTCCTCCCCCTGGTCTGATTGCAGTACAAATCTGCATTTTGATTACTCTTTTTATATTAGTTAAATTATATCTCGTCACAGTGTTCCGCAAAGCGAATAAAAAGTTCATCCACAGGAGTCAAGCAGAACAATCCAAATTTAAATTCAACAAGGATGTAACACAGGAATCAACAAATTTGAATTCAACGAAGATGTAATAAGACAGTTCATATAGCCCAAATTTATTAACAATTGTTCAGACATAGTATAAAGTAAAATAAAATTCATAAAACTTTTAAATACTCAGCACTTGAACTTCATTGGTTCAACAATAATGACATCATTTTAATTTAAATAAATAAATTATAAAAATCTAATATAAAACATCTACTGAATACATTTGTATAAAATGATGTAAAATAAATACAAATAAAAATAAAAAATTAATTCAGCCTTACATAATATTAATAAAACATGAACATATAATTACTTAATATTTAAATATTTAAATTTTAGTCAATTAATATGCACCAAATTCAACATTATATGTGTGCATATATCAAAAAGCAAAGGCATAGTCTCTGCATACATTTAAACAGAAACAATAGCCCTTCTTTTCCGTAACAATGGTTTAAGGGATGCTTTGTCATTTAACCCAGGTTCCTTGTCTGCTTGACATCTAATAATCCACCTTAATTCATTCTCTTCGGTTAATGTTTCTATGTCCCCACCTCTTATATTTGGTTTAAAAGATTGCATTACAAGAAAAATAAATGTGTGATTTGGGCCTTTCTCTTTATAGTGTTTTGCTAATGCATAAGTTTGAGTTCCAACACGCATGTGATATAGATGTTCCCTGACACGTTCCCGGAGTCTTCTATTAGTCTTGCCTATATAGAAAGACTCACAGGAGATGCACCTAGCCAAATATACTAAATGCTCACTCTGACAGTTGGTTTCAGTGTGAAATGTGTATTCATGGTTGGTGACAGGGTGTATAAACGAAACTCTTTCATCTATATAGGGACATTGTTTACACTTCTTACAAGGTGTAGTGTTGACTGTGTCAATATTATGGTAGTTGCATGGCTTATTCAAGGATGCGTTTCAAGTTCTTCCTATTCCTGTAAACATATCCTGGTTTTAATCCTACAACTTCCTTAATATTGTCATCTAATAAAAGTACATCCCAATGCTTCTCAAATACTTTCTGGATCTTTACTATGTCCGTAGTATAAAACAACGGGACTGTCAGAGGTCCTGTACCCCAGGAACCTTGTTGTTGTTCCCCATTTACATCACCATCAGAAAAATATGGTTTTGCCCTAGTTAATCTAAGGGAGTCTACATAATTAATGGCAGCATCCACTTCATGTTCTTTGTAGTGTCTATCAAGAAGTCTTTCTTTAAGTTTTAAAACTTCCATTGTATATCCATTCTGAGTGGGATTAAGCCTCGAGGCTCTCATTGCTTGTCCCTTTACCACGTTTCCAAAGACATATGAAGGATGCATGCTTTCCCTGTGAAGTAAGGTGTTCCTATGGCATAACTTACGATGTACCGACGTATTTAGTAGGCCACTTTCTAACCTTACTAAATCTATATCTAAAAATGAAATTCTATCTCTAGAATAATTAACAGTGAAATCAAGAAAAGTGGTCAAGTTGGCTAGGTGCATCTCCTGTGAGTCTTTCTATATAGGCAAGACTAATAGAAGACTCCGGGAACGTGTCAGGGAACATCTATATCACATGCGTGTTGGAACTCAAACTTATGCATTAGCAAAACACTATAAAGAGAAAGGCCCAAATCACACATTTATTTTTCTTGTAATGCAATCTTTTAAACCAAGTCCCGTTGTTTTATACTACGGACATAGTAAAGATCCAGAAAGTATTTGAGAAGCATTGGGATGTACTTTTATTAGATGACAATATTAAGGAAGTTGTAGGATTAAAACCAGGATATGTTTACAGGAATAGGAAGAACTTGAAACGCATCCTTTGCCAACGACCTTTGAATAAGCCATGCAACTACCATAATATTGACACAGTCAACACTACACCTTGTAAGAAGTGTAAACAATGTCCCTATATAGATGAAAGAGTTTCGTTTATACACCCTGTCACCAACCATGAATACACATTTCACACTGAAACCAACTGTCAGAGTGAGCATTTAGTATATTTGGCTAGGTGCATCTCCTGTGAGTCTTTCTATATAGGCAAGACTAATAGAAGACTCCGGGAACGTGTCAGGGAACATCTATATCACATGCGTGTTGGAACTCAAACTTATGCATTAGCAAAACACTATAAAGAGAAAGGCCCAAATCACACATTTATTTTTCTTGTAATGCAATCTTTTAAACCAAATATAAGAGGTGGGGACATAGAAACATTAACCGAAGAGAATGAATTAAGGTGGATTATTAGATGTCAAGCAGACAAGGAACCTGGGTTAAATGACAAAGCATCCCTTAAACCATTGTTACGGAAAAGAAGGGCTATTGTTTCTGTTTAAATGTATGCAGAGACTATGCCTTTGCTTTTTGATATATGCACACATATAATGTTGAATTTGGTGCATATTAATTGACTAAAATTTAAATATTTAAATATTAAGTAATTATATGTTCATGTTTTATTAATATTATGTAAGGCTGAATTAATTTTTTATTTTTATTTGTATTTATTTTACATCATTTTATACAAATGTATTCAGTAGATGTTTTATATTAGATTTTTATAATTTATTTATTTAAATTAAAATGATGTCATTATTGTTGAACCAATGAAGTTCAAGTGCTGAGTATTTAAAAGTTTTATGAATTTTATTTTACTTTATACTATGTCTGACGAAGCCGAAAGGTGAAAGCGCTTACAATTGTTAATAAATTTGGGCTATATGAACTGTCCGCGTTCTTATTACATCTTCGTTGAATTCAAATTTGGATTGTTCTGCTTGATTCCTGTGTTACATCCTTGTTGAATTTAAATTTGGATTGTTCTGCTTGACTCCTGTGGATGAACTTTTATTTTGAATTGTTCCACAGGATTCTTTACCTTTTGGTGCTGTGCCTGCTTATCTTTAGTTAAATTATATACCACATTAAATTGGGTAGAAAGATCATCTGTTACATGGGGAGGGTTTAAACAAATGGGAATCAGACATCTGACAGATCATAAACTTGTGGTGTTTAACCATAAAGTATATTCTCCATTCACTGAATACTGGGACTCATTATTCAAACAGATTCTGCAATAATTATCTAACCCAGAGTATTCCAAACTTATTTCTTCCCAAGTTTCCTCCAATCTCCCCACACTTTAATTAACTCTTAAATAACTAACTACTTATTTCAAAGGTACATTAATAAGTCATTTTCTAGATTTACTGATCCCTCTCCTTTCTGTTAACTAAGGTCCTCCCTTCGTATCTTTATTAATTCTCACAGATATTTTTTGCTTTTTCTGTTTATTAAGGTGAATGACACTTTTGTAAATATATGTAATAGGTTTATTATGTTATTAATTATTCTTGCAGGTTACTGTTATTGTCAACCTTTATTGAAAAATGCACTTTATTGTATAAAATAAATAAAGATTATGGAAAATATTTTGGAATAATGATGCTGTTATATTGCCAGCCTTAAGAAATAACCAGAATTTTGAAGTTAAATACATGAGCAATAATCTGAAGCTTGACTGCTTTCTTATTTAGACTTCAGGCACTTGCATAATGAACCTTTGAAGGGTCATTAGCTTCCCTGGCTTTTATACTGATATAAGTTAATTTATTGACAGGTCTACAAAATGCTCTGTAATGGCTGAAAGATGCTTTGTAAATTGTTTATCATCAGAATAATGCAAATGGAGTCCATTAGGGGAACAGAATTCAGGGTGTTATAAGAAACCTTCCCAACCTGGTACTAGCATCATATTACATGAAATCAGCAAGCCAGCTGTTGAAAAAACAGCATTTGCATATTGATAGTCTGTCAGTTTGGAAGGTGAAAATTTGAGTAAAACAGACTGCTGCACTAGCTCTATACAACTATCAGATATCACAGAAACTGCTTTTTGTAAATGGAATAATGCAGTTCTGAACAGACAATTTACACCTGCATGAGTAGCTAGTGTGTCAAATGAACATCAATTCTTTAACATTTTTTAGCATGTTAGGAATCTCAGTCCCTTTTAGGCATCCCAGACTGCAGATTATAATTTTTGACTTGTCAAGAGAAGAAATAAGTCTGGTCAATTTCTTAAATATGGAGTCCCCAAGAAAAAGTACAATCCTTAGGGAAATGAGGTCAGAAAGCAGACCACTCCTGACTGGACTGAAATTGTGAATAACAAAATTGCCTCCCACCGCTCATCTCTTAAGTTTCCTTGAATCTTGAATGTCATTATCGTTAATACTTTGTCTTTTTGATCACCTATCCTAATTTGTACATATAGTATCCACAAATAAACTTTGAAACATTGCATCTTGATTGGTATGTATAACATCTGTGATTATTTTAGTAAAGTTACAAGGGACTATAGGTTTAGTTACATGAACAGCATTGTCCAAAATCTCTGATGTACCAGCAAGATACTTACTCCAGATCCATCAGAGCTAGGGCAGTTGGGTACACCACTGATTTCAAGTTCAGTCTGAGTGGAGCGACAAATCAAACTGATGGAAGGATAAGGGGACATGTTTGGGTTTGGCATAATGGTTAAAGTCTTCATCTCATAGACTCAAGGTACAAGGTTTAATCTTGATCTCATGTTATTGACTAGGCTTAAGATGGCCCTTCAGGGCAGCTAGGCTATTATGAACTCACTAACCTGATAGTGCAATTAGAATCCAATCTGTTTGGACACATTAATACTTGAATAAAATATAAGCTTTTGTTAGATTTCTCTTATCAGGCTTATCAGTTCATTTTTGCAGTCTTCTAGGTTAGCACATTTGCTACAAATGATCATATGAAAATTCAGAAAAGCTACTTTCTTGGTGCTGTACGTAAAACAATTTACAGTAGCTGCAAATAGCATTTTCCTCAAGTAGGGATGATAACCAAGGCTGAGCTAATTTAACCATATTAGAAGTCACTACAATCCCTCGATGACTAAAAAATACAACTGAAAATGGTAGAATGTGGCTCTTACTCCCTCGCATCCGCACCTGTTGTACACATCAAGAAGCGATGTCAGGATATGCGGTGACATCTTTGCATCACATACAGGGGACACAACATCTTGGGACCATGTCTGCTTGTATGAAGCCTATGAAACCCCACAGCAGACTACCAAAAGTTTGCTAGTAAAGGAACACCCTCATGAACAGCTGTTAAAAAATTAGTTTATTAATAAACTGATTGACAAGTTTGTTCATTCCTGCAGAACAAATGTTAGAAGGAAACGGTTACCCCATCATGATCTAAAAAAATTCCCTCATATATAAACAAAAAAAGAACCTTTAGAGGAAGTTGCTAATTTGACATCTTATATAACCAACCTGTATTAATGAAGCTTAACTGGCAGGTATGTACCAGTCATTTGGAAGGAAGCAGTGGCAGTACCTGTCCTTGAAGGCCAAGCTCATAACAGGGTTGATCATTATAGAATCATCAGTCTAACTTGCATCCATGTAAAATGTTATGAGCATTCGACTTGTCATCTTTTCCAGTAAGTTTATGAGCAAGGACTAGATATTTTCCAAGATGCTTTTCTAACAGATTGATCGAGTCTAAAGAGTGTAATTCATTTTTACCTTAAGTATTAGTCTAGATCTAGGTATTGTACCCATTGTGGTGTGCTTGAGCTTTGCTTTGCAAAAGCCTTTGATTACAGTGCCTCATAATGTAATATTAAAAACAAAATAAAAAATAAAATTGGGATGGACCACCACGGTAAAAATTAAAAAGAAAATTTAATATAACAAATCATAAAAGACACAAGATGATAAGTGCTTTCAGGGCGATGGACCTTCATGAGATCTATTACACCAAACCATTAATTCATCTTAAAAATATCAACCATCCAATCAAATTCACATTATGGGCCTACGCCCCTTCAGCACCAGTTTCAGCAGTAAAACCCTGTTCAGTCCAGGGGGTGGGCTGCTCATAATTCCAGTATCCATTTAACCTCACTTAATTCCACGTAAGTTGATAAATCTCCACCCCTTGGACTGGGATGTTGAATAAAAAACAAATTTATGTTCAGGAAACTTCTCAATATTCTGAGTGAGAGCATTACTCTTTACCATATGTTTAATATCATTCAGATGCTGTAAAATCCACTGTTTAAATATCCAGTTCATCTTGCCAATGTAAAAACTACAGCAAAATACACATGTAGCAGAATATATCACATTCATCATACAACAGTAATAGGATGACCAAAATATTTGGTCATGGCTATGCTAGAACATGTCTTACACCTGTGGCATGGAAATGTTCCACTCTTATTAATAATCATTCTGTCAGAACCTGGGGTAACGAGAGATTGAAATACTTTTTTTCTGTTTTGAGGCTTGAGGTTATAAGTAAGTTGATTTAAAGAATGTAAACAAGGGACATAAGCCCTTAAGAGATAAGCGAGGGCAACCTTTGCTTACCAGTATAATGTGTGAATGAGATATCTGTAACATGGTGCATTTAGCTGGTAGAGCAGATCCTCCTAGAGTTGTTTTAAGGTACAACAATAACATGAAGAAGATATGTCAGGTGATTAGAAATAATTGGAAGATCTTATTGACAGATGATAACCTGTAAAAATGTTGGGGAAGTTCCAAGGTTTTGTTATAATAACAGCTTGAACCTGAAGAGACTGATATGTAGAGATTTTACCCAAGGTCCTGACAGAATGATTATAAATAAGAGCGGAATATTTCCTTGCCACGGGTGTAAGGCATGCTCTAGCATAGCCACTGCTAAATATTTTGAACATCCTGTTACTAAGAAGAAATATGAACTTAAGGTGTATGCAAACTGTTGTACGATGAATGTGAAATATGCTGCTACTTGTGTATTCTGCTGTAATTTTTACACTGGCAAGATGAATCAGAGGTTTAAACAGCAGATTTTACAGCATCTGAATGATATTAAACATATGGTAAAGAGTAATGCTCTCGCTCAGCATATTGAGAAGTTTCTTGGACATATGGTGCTACAGATTCAGAATCCCAGTCCAAGGAGTGGAGATTTACCCAATTCCATGGAATTAAGTGAGGTTAGATGGATACTGGAATTATGAGCAGACTGCCCCCTGGACTGAATGTTTTTTTCCCGCTGAAACCAGTGCTGATGGGGCATAGGCCCATAATGTGAATTTGATTGGATGGTTGTTATTTTTAAGCTGAGTGAATGGTTTAGTGTAATAGATCTGATGAAGGGCCATCGTCTTGTGGTTTTTTTATGATTTTTTATATTAGAGTTTTTATTATTTTTACCATGGTGGTCCGACCCGATTTTATTTTTGATTTTGGTTCATCTGGTTCATGTGGGTTTGGACCTTTGATGTGCCTAGGAATTGTATTTTTACTTTAATATTAAAAACAGTGCAGCAAGTAGAAAAAAATCATATTACAAGATGAGTAGCTGATTGGCTAAGATATATAAAATGTACAGTGAGAATCGAGAAATATTTCTCTATGAGTAAAATTATTGGTAGAAGTTTACACCAGCATTCTGTTTTGGGCCTGTTGTTATTTGGCCAATTTATGTCATAGTTTCTAACTCACAAGAAGCTTTTGCTCAGGAAATTTGCAGATGATGCCAACACTGGGATGTAGTAATGAATATCAATGGCCATGGTATCCTTCAAGGTTATCAAGACACCCTTATTCAATGGTGAGAGAAAAAAAGGAGGTATACAATTTAATGCCAAAAATGTATTTTAGTTATTTATTTATTTATTTATTTATTTATTGCATTTGTTTACCGGGATAAGTCCACTGGGCCTAAAAGAGCCCATTTTCAGTGGAGGCCCGGGGAGAAAAGCTCCAACGAGATACAGAAAAAATATTAACATTAATTAGTACAGAAGCAGTGTTACAGATAGTAAATATAGTAACATATACAGAATATATACGTAAAAGCAGGAATCTAGTTTGTTTGATTACAGCGATATATACAGAAAATATACATTAAAGCAGAATTCAATGAATTCAATCAGATTGGTATAAACAGAGATCAGTATTATTGTACCAGAATCAATAAGTGAAGATAAACATAAATATGGAGAAAATATCATCAGTCACTAGTAGCAAAAGACATAGGAGTTTAGTAATCATATAAGGAGAGTGAAGAGGTTAGGTTATAGAGCAGGAACATAGCCAGGAAAGGGTGAGATGATTTTTCAGCATTTGTTTGAAGGTGGTGGTGCTGCCTGTGTTTCTTATAGAAGGCGGAAGTGATTTCCATAGTTTGGCGACGGTGAAGGCATAGAGGAGTTGACCAGCAGGTAAGGTGGGCTTATCTACTTTTAGAAGTAGATGATTTTCAGATCTTAGATGCCTGCTGGAATGGTATTTGGCAAGTAGAGTTGAGAGAGCAGGACAGACTGTGGGTCTGTAGATTATTTTGTGCACAGTAGTTAGTTGGGTGAATGAGAGATGGTGGGGGAGTTCCAGCCACCCCAATTGTTTCAGTGACTTACAATGGTGCGATGAGAATGTGGCCTTGGTAGCAAATTTTGCTATTCTGTTGTAATACATAGCAAGTTTGGATTTTTTAGAATTTCGGATATTAGTGAGGAGAGGGGCACCATAAAGGAGAGAGGGTAATAAAAAAGTAGTTGCAAGGGTTTGTCTAGTAGAGAGACTAAGAAAGTGTTGGTGCCTGTTGCAGTACAATATGGTAGACATAATATTGAATGCACATATGCATTGAATAACCATCTTTCTATATCAGCTACCCATATGTGAAACATGGAGGTTATGTTGAATCTTGTTTTAAATTTAAGGAACATTTAAAAGGAATATTAAGATGTTATGGGTCAAAAGATATCCTGTAGAGTGTATCTAGCAGACATCAAAAAGTTCTTGTCTCAGTATATAAATCTGATTTTAGGCTTTTTATTGAATATTCTGGATCTTTTTGCTCATGCCGTTCAGGTCAGTTGAATAAACTAGAACATGTGCAAAAAATATCCACAAGTCTACCTCAAGGATTTCTCATCTTTCTTATAAGAGGTGCTTGAAACATTCAGCATTGTACTCTGTTAGATATAGATTGCTGATGGATGAGTTAATTATCAGATTCAAATATCTTCATAATGAAGATTTTGCTATGGCATGAGGTATTTTTTCCAAACATACCACTGCTACAAGGAATGAGTGTGCAAAAATAAGAAATTTTAATACTTCATTTCTGAGTTCATTTTTAAAACATAAGGTTGGCAGATTATAGAATACCTTTCCTTTATAAATTAGAAGTACTGAAAGTGTTGAGTATTTTAAGAATTCTCTAAATTCTCCATTTAATAACTGAGTTTTTGATTGCAGACTATCTTTTAACAAACTCTTAAATGGACCTTAGTGACTCGTGAGTTTCATCGTCCTAACATTGAACATTGAACACTAAAGTTGAGTATAATAAATGCTGTAACCCAGCTAGGGAGCACTGATGAGCTGGGAACAGTTAAACTTTAGGCAGAATATGGTTAGACTGAAAGAAAACCCTGGGAAACCTACCAATCTCGGTCCAGGATTGTAGGAAACCTAGAAAGCTCCATATTAGGCTACCAAAGAGCTTGCTAGTTAAACCTTTCCAAAACTGGGCACTGTGACAAAGGGGCTTTGAGCATGGGTTGGTACTGCCCTTTACCAATCAATTTGATGGTCTGAAAGAAATAGTAGAAAGAATCTGATTTGTTTTTCCTGTTGATAGTGAACATCATGAGTTAGTAGGACCAAAACCCAGGCTGGTCTATAAAAAGCCCCTTGCTTTAAGGTGTTATTGGAAGGATCAAATTTTACTAAACAAATGGGGAAGATGGCTAGATGTGGGAGCTGCAACTATTGTTAAGTTCATGATGGAAGGGCCCTTTGTCACAGTGCCTGGTTTTGGAAAGATTTATTTCCAAAATAGATTTACGTGTAACAGTAGGGGAGTGATTTATTTAGCTCTGCTCTGATTGCTCTGTATTCTATATTAGGAAACTAAGAGAACCTTTAGGCAGAGAGTCTATGAGTCTCAATATGACATTAGAAAGGGGATGAACGCAATGCCTTGGCAAAACATGTCAAAGAAAACCCAGGACACACATTTAAATTTACTGTTACTGACCAGGCACAACTAGGGAAATGAGGTGATCCTCTGGATGACTACCTCGAATTCCTAGAATTGAAGTGGCAACTTAAAACCAATGCCACTCAACCCCAAGGACTCAATGAACTGTGTTTCCATCTCTAGCTTACTTAGACTGAAGGCATCTTACTATTTTGAATGAGACGGTCACCAATCGTCTGAAAATATTTCTTCTGTTCATAATGCTTAGTTGAAAGACAAAGCATTTTATTTTCAAGGGGTTTTATAGTTGCATAATGTTATTGTGAATTGCCAACACATTATTTCAAATGAAAATGTTCTATGTTGTCTTGACTAGTTTTTAAAGAGATTTTAAAGGTGACACTTGTTTGTGAAAGGGAGGGGTTAAACAGTTACTTAGGTGAGGATGTCATTAATTATTTAAGGCTGCAACCTACAGGTATAAAAATTCAGTCTATCGTAACTTGTATTGTTCTGCAGAAGCCCTGTTACCTGTGGACGAAAGTGCTCAATGTGGGTTATTGTAAATAAAGGCTTTTTGCGGCACTCAACTCTGAAGATGCTTTCCTTTTCTTCTTTTATTACGGGTTGGTACTTATGGTTTTACTTGCATCAGAAATATTCAGCCTAGAGATCTAAACCTCTTCTGCAGCATCAAAAAAATGTTTTGGAGGGACAGGTTTATCTCACAGAAGATACCTCTGCTCTGGGACAGACACCCTATCTATGTAAATTGAAGCTCATCCCTGTCCATATTCAGACATAGCTTGGATCTATGAATGGGAAACAGAAAATTTACTCCAAGGCTACCTCCTGAACTACTAATGGATAGAGGCAGCTCTTAAATGCTTTATCCCATGCTTAGATCCCCTCAAATTATCTATGGTATAATCCCAGTTATCTTCACTAGGGGTAATATAGGCCAATGTAACACCAAATGAGAGAGGGCAATTCAAGCACAAAAAAATGGAATTTGGCTAGACTTAAAATGGCCTGCAAGGGCAGCTAGCCTAGTATTTACCTATGAACCTATAGTAAGTATGACCTGGGAGCTGGTAAAATACAGACAGGATGTTGTTGGATTTACAAAGAAACACTGGGAAAGCTACCACTCTCAGTGCAGGCATGTATGAAGCCAAAGAAACCACATAGTAGGCAGTCAAAAAGCCTGTTAAGAGCAGAACATTCCTTGCTTTCTTATTGCCTTTGGCCCTGAAAGTAGTCCATGTCCTGTCTCCCTTCACACAGTCTTCATTTACTCTGTCCCACAAGCCTCGATGTGGAATGTATATGCTCTGTCAGTGCGAATGACTTCTTCAGTTATTTTAATGAGTCAGTGATGTTATGTTTTTATTGGACTCCAACTGGCTGACAAAGCAACCAGATCTTCACTTTGAGAAAAGAGTTCTGTTCCTGATCTGCAAAATTATGCTACTCCCAGAAGGAGGAGAGACAACATGCCATCTGTAAATATAGATCATTCTGACTTTTCTATAGACTCCAACAACCAAAGAGACTGAATAAAAAGAACAACTGAAGTAGTCCACAGAGGGGAAACAGAGACATCATACACCACAAATGGTGAAAAAAAGCAAAATTTAATGAATTAGGCATAAAAATAATACATATCCTTCAATAAAATTAATCCTTGTTAAGCAGTCCATCCCTAATAACAAGCAGGACTTTATCAGAACCAAGTAAATGCAAACTGAAACTGCAATTAAATAATGAACATCAATTAATCATTATTAAATGTAGCCCTAAGGAATAAATTAAAGGCATACCACATGCATTCTGCAATAATGCTAACATATACATCTACATTTAATAACATTTACATATAGACATCACACAAATAACTCATAGATGATCCACTCTTACAATCTAAGTGTTCACAATTTTAAAACACCCATACTAGAGGACATTTCATTTAAACCTGGGGTGTTTTCAATGTTAGTAACTACTCACCATTTGAGTTCACAAAATTCTAACCATTTACCCCACTGTACCCCATGGTCAACAACAACTTTATCTAAGAAATGAAAACTGAACTGATGACCTTAAAATTATTTTACATGTTTATATAAAGCATTTCACTGATTTTTTGTGAGCTGAATGGTTAGATTTTTTTTTAAATGGAATGGTTTAAATGAGATGTCCTTTATTATGAGACTTTGGTCTAGAGTCCTGGCACTACATACTGTGTGCTTGGCTGATGGGGACTTCCAGATGTACTTAGTGATAATACTGACCAGATGGTAGCACCAGCTGCTTCAGGGATGGTGAGACACTACTCACAAGCCATGGCAACTCTCACTATCACTAGAACCAAGCTCCATAGCACTGCACATCCTATGTCATACCAACTCCTATTATCTATCCCTAGAGCCAAACTCCACAGCACTGCACATGCTCTGTCACACCAACTCTCATTACCCCTAGAACCAAACTCCACAGCACTGCACATGCTCTGTCACACCAGCTCTCATTACCCCTAGAACCAAACTCCACAGCACTACATGTACTTTCTCCTCTGAGGCACCTACTCTTTGGCAAGCTCTTCCCATCGACACTAAGAAAATTAACACTTATTCCAAATTCAGGATAAAAATAAAAAAAAAAAAACACTTCATTCAGGCTAAATTCTTCTGCTTCAATACAAGACATATTATCTAACCCATCTCCTGCCTGAGTCTCTTCTCCTCTCTCAAGACTCACTGAAGATTGACCCACTCTGGAAACTAATGTATATTTTGTACATTACACGCTATTTGATTGTGCATTGCACTTTGCTTGTTCACTGGAATATATATATATATATATATATATATATATATATATATATATATATATATATATATATATATATATAGACACATTTTTCTATGTAATTAGTCTGAACTATACTATATATTCCTATATTTTTTGGGAAATGTTTGTATTTCACCCAGGCTGAGACAGAAATTGGTTGACTACCTGGTACTATCAGCAATTTCAGTGATACTACCTTGTGATAATGCTAACAGGCTGGTGGTATTGTATATATCAGGGATGGAGCCTAGCAATAATACTAACCAGCTGGTGGAATCAGCTGTTTGAAGGATGACCAGGTTGTGGTATTGTCTATTTCAGGAATGATACTTGGTGATAATTCTGACCATCTGGTGACAGCAGCTATTTCAGGTATGATAACTAGTGACAGTGTTGACTAGGTAGTGGCATTGGCTATTACACCTATTTCAGGTTAGATAACTAGCAACAGTGTTGACCAGCCGGTAGCAATAGCCATTTCATGGATGATACCTGCTGATAATGCTGACCAGCTGCTGACATCAGCTATTTCAGGGATGGTACATAGTTATAATGGATGATACCTAGTGATGATACTGACCAGCTGGTAGTAACAGCTAACTCCAGTATTATATCTATCAATAGTGCTGTCCAGCTGGTGGCATCAGCTATCTCAGGGATGGTATATAGTGATAATAGATGATACCTAGTGATGATACTGACCAGCTGGTAGTAACAGTTGTCTCCAGTATTATATCTATCAATAGTGCTGACCTGCTGGTAGCATTGGCTATTTCAGGGATGGTATATAGTGATTATAGATGATACATAGTGATGATACTGACCAGCTGGTAGTAACAGCTATCTCTGGTATTATATCTATCAATAGTGCTGACCTGCTGGTGGCATTGGCTATTTCACAGATAATATCAAGCTGTGGCAGGAAGGAAAGCAAGGAACTTGACAATGCAATGGTATGTGACCTCCATCGTTTGAATGCACCATTTATTTAGAGAATTCAGAACCACTACTTCAAGGCAACACAAAGGAACACAAAGGCTGCCCTGGCTACACTGCATTTGGTGTCAATGGTATCTAAGTTTTGGTTCGGTATAGGACCCCAAGTCTCTTTTGCTTTTTTGGGGGAGCTATGGTGAAATGTGCTTAGATAACCAGACTAGGTCTAGATTAATCAAAAAAAGTCCAAAAGTGGTAGGTAGCAAAAGTCTGTAGTCCAACAAATAACAAAATGCAGAAAAAATGATCCATAGACCACCAGGCTAAAACCAAATATAATTTATTCACCAAAGGATGCGAGTGCTTTCAGGTACAAGACCCTTCTTCAGACATAAAACACAAATCAACTCACTTGATATTTAAATACACACACACCAATCAGATCTTAGAACCAATAAAACAATTAAAAATCAATCTTTCTGAATATAAGGTCTACACCTGCTCAAAAAAGGTCTTAAAGGCACCACACAATTGAGTCACGGGTATCTGTTAGCCCCCAATTCAAGGATCCATCTTGTTTCACTATATTCTGTATAACTAGATATATTGCCCTTCCTGCCATCACCATTTATCTGTTGTAATAATTGAAATGAAAAGCAGTGACCTGGGTATTTCTCTATATGTAGGGAAAGTGCATTCCTCTTATCCTTCAATCTAACAGCTGACAGATGCCTCAGAATCCTGTCCTTGAATCTGCAATTCGTCTTCCCCACATAAAATGAGGTACAACCATTGCATGTTTCTAAATAAACAATATTTGTGGTCAGGCATGTGGCCATGGCTCTAAATGTATATTCCTTCCCTGTTGTAGGATGAATAAAGTTGGACTTCCTGCTAATGTATCTGCAAATCTTACATCTTTGGCATGGAAAGGTTCCAACTTTACTAAAATTATTACTGTTATTCACTTTAGGCTGCTTATCACAGAGAATCTGCTTTAGATTCTGCTTTAGACAGATCTGATTTGTGTGTGTGTATTTAAATATCAAGTGAGTTGATTTGTGTTTTATGTCTGAAGAAGCATCTTGTACCTGAAAGCGCTCGCATACTTTGGTGAATAAATTATGTTTGGTTTTAGCCTGGTGGTCTGTGGATCATTTTTTTCTGCATTTTGTTATTTGTTGGACTACAGACCTTTGCTACCTACCACTTTTGGACTTTTTTCATTCGCTAAGTATATTCTTGAGTGGAGGTAGACATGACACATTTTACTGATACTGTGGAACTGGACTATCGACCAGCTACACCTGTAGCTAAATCTTTTTGTGAAAGAATGAAGAATTTGATTTCTCTACAGAGCGATCCGCTTTTGAGAACTGTCTTTTCCGGCAATGCAAATGGGATGCTTGAACCCCTTGAAGTTGAAAACAGTGAGTCTATCGTAGAACTGTTTACTTCATTAGAAAATGACTTGTACCAACTGAAATGGTTGCAGTGGCAATGGCTACATTTAGAAATCTGTCTGCACTTCCATGTAGTCCCATGAGGCATGCCTAAATATGAGGACCGTTATCCTGAGCTATTGGCTCAATGGCAGGAAATAAACCTTGAGACGAGTTTCCAATATATGCATCTCTTGGTTAAGTTCTTTTCACCAGAAGAGCAGAACTGGTGAAACTAGCAGAACAAAAGCAACTTGAGATTGAAACCAAGTTTCGTAGTGAGAACTATGTGCTTAAAATGGATGCTCTGTATTGTACGGTCAGTGCCTACGATACTAAATTACAACAAGTAAAAATTAAAAAATTAATGAGAGATTACTCTGATTTTGAACGCGGCAATATTTTTGTATGGCTGCGGAATGGTTCTTTCTCATCCAGGAGAACTACAAATATGGCAACCACTGTGAATGAACCACAACTGGGTAGTTCGCAAAGCCCTTCATCTATTGATAGCCAATCAATGAGGAGCTCAGCTAATTGGGCAGGTGTACAGAGGGTAAGGTCTACACCTGCCGGGCTAAGCAGGAATGAGACGCCATTTGAACAGGTGGTTGTACAATTGCCTCAGGAGGAGCAAGTAGTTTCAGCAAACGCATCAGTGCTTGCTGTTTTGTCAGATAATGATAAAGAAGAGCTGTTAAATGGGGTAGTTAAAACTTGCCAGCATAATGTTATCATTTGCAGGAATGAGCCCTCACCTAATGCTGATGAAACTACACCATTGAATGATCATGAGGGAAGGGACTCTACCGTAGAACCAGAAGCTCAACCAAAAATACTCTATTCGCAGCTGGTTTTTCACCCGCTGCAGGTCCCCATTAGGAAACAGAAAGAGAAACACTTAGAAATACAGGTGGAGGAGTCCAAGAAGAGATCAAACAGTCGGGAAAGAAAATGAAGAAAAACCTAGATATGACTACAGGTACTGATAATCTGGTTTTTAATGTATCCAGTTTTGAGTTATCTGACATTCAACTACATGTATTAAGCAGAGGCCTAAATTTTGTTACAGCAATTAAACATAGTTATACTGATTTGATTATTGAATTAGAGCAGTTTGGCAGGAACTTACTATTAAAGAAAATGTTTGTTGAGGGTGAGAGGACCACCCCATCGGGTAGCAGTTTGAGGAAACTGAGTATGTTTATCCCTAATGGTGATTCCACAGTGGATGTATTTATTAAGACTTGTGGTGACCAGTTGCACAGTCTAGTGAATTATAACTCTAACCACTGTTTTTATAACCTTACTCAAGATGAGAGGCTGTCTTTCAAAGCATTACAGGATAACCCCAACTTGGTGATACGGCCTGTGGGCAAGGGTGAGGCAATTGTATTAATGGACTCAGTTTACTACAAAGATAAAATTTGAACATATGCTTAACACCAGTTCTACTTATGTTAAGATTGATGGAGATAAAATCAATTGTATAATTTTGTATGTTAGAAATATTTTGAATGAACTTAAGGAGTCAGCTATTATTACAGAAGACATTTTCAATTTTGTCTATGTTGAGCATCCCGTTGTACCCATCTTTAAGGCATTGCTTAAGGCAAAGATCTGTATGACCCGCCCTTTAGACCCATTGTGTTGGGGAGAGGGTGGGTCACTGATAATTGTTCTATGTGGATAGAGTTTAAATTAAAACCTGTTGTTAATGATGCACCTAGGATATTGAAAGACAATGCACATTTTCTAACTAGTTTATATGCATTTTTAGACGAACACAGTTCAGATACTTTGTATTTAATGGTTACTCTAGATGTAAGGAGGGACTTGTTTACCATCATACCTAACAGGTATGGCCTTGAGGCTATTAGCAAACTCTTACATAGAGATAGTTCAATCTGTAAGCAAGAAGCCATACAAATTAAATGTCTTTTAGAGTTAGTACTAGGACATAATGCTTTTTTACTCAATGGGCATTATTTTTGTCAGAAGTGGGGGATAGCCATGGGCACCCCCTGCACCAACTCTTCTGCCAATCTAGTCCTTGCCCTATGGGAAGATGATATTATTTTTAAGGCTAATAACCAGTGGCTAGAATATGTGGCCTTTTACACACATTTTATAGATGACGTTTTTATGTTGTGGACAGGAACCATTGAGTCCCTAATGCAATTTATCACTTACATTGAACAATCTACTGATTTTTTAAGGTTCTCAGTGAACCATTCTTATACTGAGATAGAATTTTTGGATATTCAGTTAGAACAGAGAGATCTTGGCACCCTCCATTCTAAGGTATACAGGAAACCCTTTTGGAAGAATGGCCTTCTGGCAAAATATAGTATGCATCCAGGATATGTATTTTGTAACATCGTTAAGGGACAAACTCTGCATCTATCCAGGTTATGTACAGATAATGATATACTATATGATGAACTTAATCTGTTTAACACTAGATTAATGGCCAGGGGCTGCAAACAAACAGTGACTGATCATATTATGCAAGATGTGGTAGGCTCTAGGGAAACAGAGGCAGCAACTTGGTTTTCCTCTAAAGGAATACTGAACAGGTCCAATATGAAATGTAATAGGAGACAAGTGGTCAGTAGGAACAAGAGTAAGGTTCCTTTATATGTCACTTATAGTAGTGACATAAGATGGGTACAAGATGTGATTAGGAGTAATTGGAAAATCCTGCAAACTGATGTCTCTTTGAAAGATTTAGTGGGTGAATACCCAGACTTTATCTTTAAGAGAAATAAAAATCTAAAGAAGATTCTCTGTGACAAGCAGCCCAAAGTGAATAACATTAATAATTTTAGTAAAGTTGGAACCTTTCCATGCCAACGATGTAAGGTTTGCAGATACATTAGCAGGAAGTCCAACTTTATTCATCCTACAACAGGGAAGAAATATACTTTTAGAACCATGGCCACATGCCTGACCACAAATATTGTTTATTTAGTGACATGCAATTGTTGTACCTCATTTTATATGGGGAAGACAGATTGCAGATTCAAGGACAGGATTCTGAGGCATCTGTCAGCTGTTAGATTGAAGGATAAGAGGAATGCACTTTCCCTACATATAAATACCCAGGTCACTGCTTCTCATTTCAAGTATTACAACAGATAAATGGTGATGGCAGGAAGGTCATATAGCTAGTTATACAGAATATAGTGAAACAAGATGGATCATTGAACTGAGGGCTACCAGATACCTGGGACTCAATGGTGTGGTGCCTTTAAGACCTATTTTGAGCAGGTGTAGACCTTATATTCAGAAATATTGATTTTTAATAGTTTTATTGGTTCTAAGATCTGATTGGTGTGTATGTATTTAAATATCAAGTGAGTTGATTTGTGTTTTACGTCTGAAGAAGGGTCTTGTACCTAAAAGCGCTCACATCCTTTGGTGAATAAATTATATTTGGTTTTAGCGTGGTGGTCTGTGGATCATTTTTTCTGCATAGATCTAGATGAAAACCAATGTCTTAAAAATAAGAACAGTTTCCAAGAAAAAGAAAGACATTATTTTTTAGCTGATGATCTGTGAGTGATGCGCAGGTGCTCCTCATGATGGGAAGTAAATAAACATATAGCATGTATAAGCTTTCATTCTTCATAAGCTATGTAATCAAACTGAAACAACAACAAAACATTATTTGGCATGAAGCTAGGTCATCAGGATTTAAAACTACATAACCCAATATATTGTATTTTTAATATTCTACGTACATTCTTTGAGGTACCATGCCTCACACATTAACCATAACTCTAAACTAAAGATGCTGTGGACTTTTTTACAGCAAAGAAATAATTTATGTAAACCCTCAAAAGACAGTTTAATAATTGCTACTTATCAGTTTTTGATATCTTGGATCAGTTGTCAAAAAGTGTGTGTGTGTGTATGTGTGTGTGTGTGTGTGTGTGTGTGTGTGTGTGTGTGTGTGTGTGTGTGTGTGTGTGTGTGTGTGTGTGTGTGTGTGTGTGTGTGTGTGTGTGTGTGTGTGGGGGTGGTTTTCTCGAGTTATTTATTTATTTATTGATTGATTGATTGAGTGATTGATTGATTGTCCGATCTAGAACATGTTAACAGGACTGTTTGCTATGAATGTCTGAACTTCCTTTTGACACTGTTCTTTATGTACTACTGCTTTGTATGAAGGACAGACTTCAGAAACCTTTCTGCCTCTCTCTCTCTCTCTGTATTCCTTGGCAATCTGTTCTCAGACTCTCCTTCTTGCATCAGGACTGTCTGTGAGCTCTCGCTGGTCATCTTCCATAGATTTTGACATATTTATCTTATATAAACATCATCTTTTGATCTTTACCATGAACAATATAAGAACGAAAGTTGGCTGCCTGACCAAATATTTCAGTTTCAGGCTGCAAACTTTTCCCATGACTTTTCTTTTTTTTTCTTTACACCTAAACTAGATTGCAAGTCTGACAGTCTCATGTAGTGTCTGCCTTAGAAACCTCTCTCTCTCTCACACACACCCCATTTTAATTGATTGACAGGCATCAGTAACACATAGATAAGGTAACTGGCTTCCTATCCTCCTGCCCATTAAAAATGAGCCAGTGGGAGGCTGAATCCCTGCAGTGGAACAGTCCTATAGTCAGAAATCAGAAGATGACAGTCCTCATAGGCTTTTATACAAGGCGGTCTCATGAGACTTTTCCACTGGACTGAAGGTAGTGGTTTCTGAATGTAAATATATATATATGTATCCGAAATTCCAAATTTACATTCACTCATTAATTTTCTGAATTTATGACTTTTATACTGCTGACTCTTACAGGTTCATAGGTTCATAGGTGTTTACTAGGCTAATGACCACAAGGACCCCTTTAAGCCTAGCCATGTATCCCTAATCTCTGACAAGTTCTGATACCCTTGATAAGTGTAAGCATGGACCTGGGAGAAGAACCATTTACAGGTTACTGTGTCCATTAGAGACAAAGGTGCCAAACCAGGGATGAATTTACGGTGTACCATCCAATTGACCAAGTTGCACTTGAATTGGATTAGGGAGGAACTCTGCTTCACATGGATAGGGAGCCTGTTCCATAGACATGGTAGTCTCTGGGATATATACCTATCTATTCAGCAGGTCCTATTTATATCATAGGCAAGATTTAAGTCTTTAGAATGGGTAATTCTGGTGCTGTCTGTTTTGTGGATATGCAGGAGGTCCATCCGAGTGGGGTCTGACAATGCCCTTTATGCCAGGCATAGATCTCCCCTCACTAGCCTGTAGGAGACAGAATACAGGCACTGGGTCTTGAGGTAGTTTGCATAGGACATATTACTCATGCCCTGTATTCTTTTAGTGAGGAACCTCTGTGGACGTTACAATTGTTGGATATGCCTTGTTAGGTACATACCAAAGGGAGCATTGTACTTAATGATAGGTCTGATGAATGCTGAATAGAGTGGAACAATGACTTCCTTGGACTTAGATGCTATTCCTTTGTTTATAAATTGTGCAATATTGAATGATTTCCTCACCACTGTAGACACATGATGATCAAAGGCTAGATTACTATCTATGTGTGTCCCTAAGTCCCTGACTACTGGGTCAACTCTAAGGGGTGTCTTGTCAATATGATAGTTAACGGGGATGGATGACTTCCCAAAGGATACTTTTAAGCATTTCTTGGCATTTACTAAGTGAAAAAATGAAAAAAGAACAGCACACGGTGGTAGAAAAAACTACCAGGAAACTTTAATGAAATAGAGTAAGCACTTTCGTACAGAACAGTGTCAATACTTCTGGATGGTTTTAATTAATTAATCAATTGTACCATGTGACTACATGCTGTGGGTATTTAAAGGCACTGTTTCTTATATCTTTGGTTAAAGTCTGAAGAGAATATTGCCACTGTTCTATACGAAAGCACTTACTCTATTTCATTAATGTTTCCTTGGATTTCTTTGTACCACCATGTGCTGTTCTTTTTTAATTTTTTCACCTAGTAGTTTGTGTTTTTCCATTTTTCATTTTTTCGCCTAGTAGTTTGTGTTTTTCCATTTTTTGGCAGTGATTTCTTGGCATTTAGTTTTAGTCCATGGCTCTAAAACCAGTTGTTTGTCTGTCAGAACCTACTGGAGAACATTTATGCCAGTGGGAGATTCAATGACAGCTCCTAATTTACAATCATCTACAAATTTAGTAAGCCAGAAACCACTGACATTGGCCTTGACGTCCGAGAAGTAAATGCCAAAAAGTAGCGGTCAAAGGACTAATCCCTGAGGGACTCCACTTGTGGCTGCCCTCTTTGTAGATGTGTACTCCCCAGTTCTAATTTCCTGGGTCCTGTCTGTGAGTCAGTCGGCTATCCACGGGGTGACATACGGATTTGTACCTAACCTCTTGAGTTTGCCAACAATGCCCGAGTGGGGTATTGTGTCAAATGCCTTGGCCAGGTCAAGGCAGGCAGTGTGAACAATTTTTCCCTCATCAATTGCTTTGGTGACCTTCTTAAAAATGCCCACCAGGTTGAGTAGGCATGATCTGCCCTTGACGAAACCAAACTGGCTTGGGTCCAGTGTCTTTAGGTTTGCTATATCTCTGTTGATCATCTCCATAATAATTCTTTCCATGGCTTTACATATAAGACTAGCGAGACTTATGGGTCTGTAGTTTCCAGGGTCTGTAGATGGCCCACCTTTGTGCAGAGGGAGGCACAAAGCCTGTTTGGAGGCTACAATTAAATTGTAATTCCAGAGGCCCTGATAGATCATGTTTCATGCTATTTAGAAGGCATCCTGGGATGTTGTCTGGGCCCATTGATGCAGTGTTCTTGGTCTTAGAGAGAGCATTAAGGACCTGTTTACTAGTGGTAGTAGAGGGATTCATATTTGATGATCCTTCCTGAAGGAAGGCTGAGGGTGAGAGAGGAGGAAAATTGGAGCTGAATGTATCAGCCTGGAGGTTTGCTATATCTTCTGGCTCAGTATAAGTGGCTCCATTTACAATGAGCTCTGCACAACTGTGTATTGCCTTTGAGGTTGCGGACATAGCTAAAGAATGCTTTGTGCCCTTGGTCTGGGAGGCTAAACTTACCTTAAATTTGGCTTTGGTAAACTTTATTTGTCCTTTAAGCTGTTTGTTTAGATTGATGAGAGTGCTTTTATCCTGTTGGGTGCTGCACCTCCTAATTTTTGCCATGATTTTCTTCCTCCTGTTATACAGCCAATTGATTTTGTGAATCCGCCAGGGTGGCTTATTTTTTAAGTTAGTTTTGTACTTCTTCCTGGTGGGTACAGCTGCATCTATGCAGCTATTAACATGTTGTACAGGGTTTCTGTGAACAGTTCTGCATAGGTAGAAGTGTTCTCAGGGTTTATTGGGGCTTGACATTTTGCCAGGTTCTCACTTAATAGCAGGAGGTTAACCTTACAGTACTTCCTGAATATTCCTGGTTTAGTTGGGGGTCCAGGTTTTATTTTTACTTCAAAGGAGACCATTCTGTGGTCTGACCTTACCAGGGAAGGTATTACAGTAGGGGGTGTGCAGCAGTCTCCCATATTAGTGAGGACCAGATCCAGTATAGTTGCATGCCTGGATGGTGTATTGACTATCTGGTTCTGAGAGTTTGTGTTTACAAAATCCAGGAATCTCTGTGTCTATGCATTTGGTGTTATATAGGATTCCGAGTTAATAGTGAGGCAATTAAAGCCACCCATGAATATGGTATTGGGTTGGAAGGTTTGTGTTTCTAATAAGTTTAAATACATGGTATGGGTTTCCTGGGTTATAGAGGGGGACCTATAGCTTGCAAGGAAGTGGTATTGGATTTTACCTATGGTTACTTGAACATGGAGCAGCTCAAGTGCATTGTCCCGTTTGACCAGCCTTTAAGTATATATATATATTTTATGTAAATAGAGATACCTCCAGCTTTAATTCCTGTCTGTGAAGTAGCTGGCCTAAATGTGTGGAAGGCATTATAACCTTGAACTGTTGGTGTACTCTCCATGGCTGTAAACCATCCCCTGGATTTAGCAAGCCCTTCACTGCGTGCAGGAATATTGCAGGAGCACCTGCATGCAATATGGCCAATGAGAGATCCAGGAACAAGCTCATGGGATGTGCACTAGGGCTCCTGCACTATTCCTGCATGGATCCAGATCCTGTATGCAAATTACCCCATTTGCAGGTGAAAACCATGCAAATGAGGTAAATCTGAAATCCAGGAAGCCGGCCGTGCAGGACTAGTGTAATCTGCAGAAATGTACTCTGTTAGTAACCGAGTACATTTCTACAAATTACAAAACGGAGCCATGACAGCTCCAAATAAAGGGTAGATATGATGTAGAAAGCATGCCAGTGGCCAAATATATGGCCATTGGCATGGAAAACAGTTGCAAAAATAAAGAAATGAACTTTAGTTTTTTAGCTGATCTCGGCAGTTTAAGCATAGATCAGCGGCGCGCAAACGGGATCAGGCGAAAAATAAACAAATAAAATAAAATAAGCATTCTAACCGAAAGCAGTATTTTGCCATTACACTCAATAGCAGGCAGAAGACAACATGGCCAGTGAATAGTGGTTGCTAAGGGGGGAGGCTGAGTGTGGGAACTGTAACCAGGCATTAGCAGGCAATCCTTTGCAAATGAGAACTATACTGAATCACAGATCTCCCCTCAGTGCTAGCCTGCACCCAACCGTGTAGGGGGTCTATATTAAAACACCGAACATTTGAAATGTCGAGTGTTCTAATATTGACCCATTTTCAGTGAACGCTGAAAATATCGAAGTAACAGGAAACTGAATTCTTTCCTAGGGAAAGAATTTGGTTGTCCATTTCTGTTGCTTCGGTATTTTCAGCTCCCTGGTGGAAAGTTACGGGTCGGGTTCAGGTAAGTGTGCGATTGTGTGGATGTGTGGGTTAGGGTGGGTTAGGTGAGTTAGGGTGCGGGTCAGGTAAGTGTGCGATTGTGTGGACATGTGGGTTAGGGTGGGTTAGGTGAGTTAGGGTTACGGTGCAGGTGAGGTGACTGTGCGATAGTGATGGACCTTAGGGTTAGGGTTTGGGTTAAGGAAAGTGGATAGTTAGTGGTGTATGTATAGTTTAGTTTAGGGTTAGGTGTAAGAGTTTAGGTGTATATGTGTGGATTGCTGTTTGTTTTGTGTGCTTGTGCTTTGTGTATTTGTTTTGGAACAGCAACTTTTTTCCCTAGGAAAAAATTCTCTGTTCCGAATGTTTGATGTTTTTTTTTTTCGATTGCTAGGGTTTGATATTAGAACACTCGACATTTTGAATGTTCGGTGTTCTAATATAGACCCTGTGTAGGAATAGGAAAACCACGGTGCAAGCTTAGGAGTCAGCAGACATCATGGGGGGTGTCAGGCATACTGTAAGTGCACTGGAGCCCTGTGGCACGGGTTTGCCCTTAGCTTAGCAGATCTAAGCAAGGGGGTGTGTCTGAGGCTGCCTAGTACTCTTTACATAGCCTAAGTGGGTGTGCATGCCATGCACTGGGTTTTAAAGAGAAAAAAACAAAGTAAACCAGGAAATAGCAGCTCTGTGCACATCTAAGCACTGTGTTTGTGCAGTGCACCTCGGGGCATAAACAGGAAGGCAATAGGAAGAGAAACTAGCAGTAGGAAGTTAATCAAGGTGAGCTAGCATAGCTAGCTGGTGAAATGTATCAGAAACAGCCAATTACACAGGAAGCAGCCCAGCCCAGCACACCACTATAAACTATATGCAAACACCCTTCCCTCTATTTTTTCCCAGAAACTCTGCACCACCGGAGTAAACTAACGGGGAAATTTTAACAAACAAAAGCAAGAGAAAAAATGCTATGGGCTGCTTTTGCTCTCATAAATGAAAATGTAAAACATGTTGAGGGTGGTGAAGATGTGAATGCTGACAACCCACCCACAGTGAGGAGAAGGAGAAGAGTGTACAGACCCAGGGAAACCTACCAGGGGCTACATGAGCTGAAGATAGTGGAGCGCTATAGGATGGACAGGGACCTCCAACAGCAAGTTGTTGAGCTGTGCCGGCCACACCTCACACACAGAACCAACAGATGGGAACCCATCCTAGTGGATACCAAGGTATGTGTAGGCTTAAGAATACTAGCCACAGGTACCTTCCAAAGGCCAACTGGGGATATCATGGGGATCTCACAGGCATCAGCATCCAGGGTACTCCACCAGTTCCTGGATTCCATGTCAGCACATGCCAGTGAGCACATCTATTTCCTCAACACCCGTGAGGCATTGACCATCAATATGCATCTCTTCCACCAAATAGCAGAATAACCTGAGGTAGTGAGTGCTATAGACTGCATGCACATACACATCAAAGCACCACCCGGTGAGCAGGGTAGGGTCTTTATAAACCACAGGGGCTTCCCCTCCATCAACTGCCAGGTCATGTGCGATGCCCAGCTCATTATAATGAAAGTGTGTGCTGGCAGCCCTGGAAACTATCATGACTCCCACATCTGGCATCTGTCACAGCTGTATCAGGCATTTGCCAGTAGGGACATTCCATATGGCCACCTAGTGGGAGATGCTGGTTACACACTGGAGCCATGGCTGATGACACCCATCAGAAATGCACACACACCGGAACAAGAACTCCATAATGAGGCACATGCACAAACCAGAATTATACTAGAGAGTGTGTTCAGGATGCTCAAATCATGGTTCCGGTGCCTGTACATATCCGGTAGAGCCTTGCAGTACTCTCCAGCTACATGTACCCAAATGATCATTGTATGTATCATGCTACACAATATGATCCTGTGGAAACAGCTGCAGCAGGAACAGCATGGGGCATGGCCACACAGCCCCCCAACATTGCCAAGGCCAGCACAGGCACAGAGTGACTCTGAGGAGGAATGACCTGTGCCTGCCCCTGTAGGCAGGAGGAGACATTCCCAGTATGCCCAGGCTTTGGCAAAGAGGCAATGCATAGCACATACACTGACAAGGTAGGAACCCAGGGAATGGAACCTCTCTCTGACTCGCACATACAGTAAAAGGGATGCCAAATATGACACTACTCATGCTACACCATGTATAGGGAGTGTACTATGTTCATCTGACATAGTCAGCCCTCCAGCACCGTCCTCTATACTGGCACAGCCACAAGGTAAGTCACCCTTCCTATCACTCACTGAATAGACTAGTATGTTCTGCTAGTTGAATCTATGGTATGGATGTGAGCATGCAAGGGAATTGGATGGCTGAATCGGATGGCAGCAGATAGTGGACACCTATATGTGCAGCATGAAATCCACAGCAAATACTGGTGTCAACAAAGTAGGCAGTAAAAGACAAGGTGGCAAAAACCACTGCAAGACATGTGGTGGGCCAAATCTATGTCCATAGGACACACACATGCATGTCAGTGAGGCTCACATACCCAACAACAGTCCCAGTTAGAAGGACAGGTGTAGACAAACACAAAGAAAGGCTGTGCTAAGGTCTCCAATTGATGGCAGTGGAGAACAGCCCCCCTAAAGACCTACACAGACAGACTACATAAGGTCAGGATGTGGGATGTCTGTCCTGAAGGCTAAGATGTCTGTAATGGAAATGTAGTTCAATAAAACCTAAGAACTGTACTACACTGATATGCCTGTAGTCTGCAGGATACGTCAGAATACAGAATGAAATGGAAGTCAACAAAGTACCTGAAATACAAGTGCTGTCATAGCAAATGTGTACAAGTGACAGGTGTCCTCCCACCAATCCTGTGTAGAAATGTAGAAACAGTCAGGTGTGCCCCCCCAATCCTTTGTAGAAATGTAGTAACAGTCAGGTGTGCCCCCTCAATCCTGTGTAGAAATGTAGAAACAGTCAGGTGTGTCCCCCCCAATCCTGTGTAGAAATGTAGAAACAGTCAGGTGTGCCCCCTCCAATTTTTTGTAGAAATGTAGAAACAGTCAGGTGTGCCCCCACAATCCTATGTAGAAATGTAGTAACAGTCAGGTGTGCCCCCTCTCCAATCTGATGTAGACATGTAGTAACATGTCTGTGTAGATATAATACCAGTGGAGCACAGATTACATGAGGTGGGCAAGATAGCAGGATAGATTGTAGCATTTGTACAATAGGCAGGTATGTGTGTGTTAGTTTGGTGTGTGTTTCAAATTGTGTGAGAGTGGTCAGTATGTATGCATGTTGAGGTTTGACCTGGTGGCCATTGCCCACTAATGCCGATGACAGTGCCAAGTCCTCACAGCTGCAGTGCCAAAGACAACGCTCCCCAGTACAACACATTTTAGCAGTAAGCCATTGCAAATGTATGGCGGTAATATGTGTCAACATCTGAAAGATGGGCATGGCATGACTGTTGGGCTACATATACAAGCAGTACACAGGGCAAAGTACCCCAGACATACAGTGTGCAATGTGTAACCGTGAAATGGACACACCCTTGGAATTGTACATACAGGTATGCATCACATGATCAGGGCTTGTAATAAGCAATACTGATGTTGTCTGGCCAAACACTTGCAGATCACAAAGGTGATAGAACTGATTTATTGGGAAACAGCTGATGTCCCAGCACAAGCCTGCATAACTGGAATGCCCCATGCATATCTGTGTGTCAGATGCAAGTAGTGTCCATAGCACATGTGCAACCAGTGCACCCAAACACCATCCACAGGTACCTCACCGGTCCTATCCCTACTTTTGGGAATGGGTACAATATGACTCCCACCTGTGTATAGTAATAGCGAAGGTATGCAGCATGCACTGCAGGTGTCCCATGCAGGTGTGTCCCTAGCTGTAAGCAGCACCCTGCAAGCATCCACACCACCTGATCACTACTGATAAAAATTATTGGCGTGAACATCTAGCACACCTAACCCTGTCACCCCAGGGGAATATACTGTATTGCAGTTTGGGACTGTAGGAGTGACAGAGTGCAACGGCCTGCTACAGCTCAACTGCATCACCACCAAATGGCCTACAGGCCTCTGCCAAAGGCCTGCATCTTACCCGTACTGCCAATGCATGTTATGTTCTGGACGCCCAAATAACAGTATAACACACTCCACATAACCCATATGCAAGACCATGTGCAAACCACAGTAACAAGTCCACCATGTCCCTCTGCATGAACTGTGGACCAACACAAAAACAGAGCTGTGATGAGGTGATAACTTATGGGAAAGTATCAGAGAATGTTAGCATAATGTATGGAAGTGGGTAGAATAATTGAGGGAGGTGGTGGGAGCATGGGCAGCATGGAATATCCAAAGTCCGACAGACAGTTGTGTGCACATACTATCTCTGGCTGCAAACACAAAAATGGGTGGCTACAAACCTGCCCATACATCACAATAGGGGTAATGTCATGATGTAGGACCACTGTTTCTAGGTAACCTGTATGAATCTGTACAGCTGTGAGGTATTGCCATAGCAGGATAAGGCCATATTGTCATGACGATAGATGTACACATATGGGATCCTCTGCCATCAATGTGCCAAGGTGCTGAACTGGATACACAGACCCAGCAGCAAGTATCTGCAGCTCCCCCTCCAGAAAGGCATAACTTGCCAGGAATATGGCAGCGTTTGACCATAATACTGGACACACCTGAATTCACCCTGTGTTCCTCAGGACATCACCAAGAGAAAACATATCTACCTCTCAGTACTTAAGGACATAAAACATGACCGTGTATAACAGTACACATGTTTGAATATCTCTGCTAACACCAGTACCATGTATCAGAAGCAGCACAGACACAATAACCTGCAGTACACACTATCCCTTGCACAGTTTCAACCCAAATTGCAAAATGATCCACAAATATCCTGCAGAAACAGTTTGCTAGCTGTGGGTGTAAACACAAAAGTCTGCACTGGAGTACAATCTACCTGGAATGGATTCACACATGAAATACAGAAGGCCATACTGGGCATGCTCACACACTTAGAGAAACAAAGGCAATTTCAGACAGCAACATACTGAAAGGTCATACTGGGCATGCTCACACACTTACAAATGAAGCCCATGTCTGCCAACAACAGTGGACCATACATATCTGAAAGTTTCAGATGTTAGTGCATACACTTCTCAGTATGAAGCAGTCATGGCTTGCACACACATTGGATAGGAATACACACATATATCCAAGGACAACACACTATAATATGCCAAAAATAAGCATACATAGATGTGTGGAAGAAAGTGACAGTGACAAAGAGCCTTCCATCATGAGGCCTGACCCACCCAGTACACAGCCAAATGGCTACAACCACATGATGTGTAAATGTTACTCACTGTATCACTGTAGAAATTAGCCACTGGTATCCCTCAACATGAAAGACTCTGTGGTGCTAGTGCTAGCTGTGTAACATGACTGTACAAGGTAGTAGTCATCTAGAAGTTGTATACACATACCTGCGGAATATAAACCTGTGTGTGCCCACCTCTAGATGAAGGGGTTATGGCCTATGCACACACACTGCCCTCCCCATAGCCCTACTTTGGCAGGCCTGTTAATGACAGTAACTTTGAAATACACTTTGGGAGAGGAATAGCCCAGTAATCACTGTGGCGCATCCCATTACTGCGTAATGCTGTAGTGTGATAAACTAGTTAGGTAGGAGATCTAATCCCAGACAAAGCAACTGTGTTTTGTGTGTGTGTGTGTGTGTGTGTGTGTGTGTGTGTGTCTGTGCAGCGAGAAATGCTTGTTAGGCTAGTCACACTCACTACAAAACAAATGCTTTACTTTGGCAAACCTGCTGATGTCATTCACTTTGAAATACACTTTTGGGAGCGGAATACCCCAGTAATCTCTGTGGTGCCTCCTATAGCTGCATAACGCTGTAGTGTGATAAACTAGTTAGGTAGGAGATAAAATCCCAGACATGGCAACTGTGTGTGTGTGTGTGTGTGTGTGTATGTGTGTGTGTGTGTGTGTGTGTGTGTGTGTGTGTGTGTGTGTGTGTGTGTAGGGAGAAATGCTTTATAGGCTAGTCACACTCACTACAAAACAAATGCTTTACTTTGGCAAGCCTGCTGATGTCATTCACTTTGAAATACATCTTTGGGAGAAGAATAGTCCAGTAATCTCTGTGGCATGTCCTATAACTGCGTAATGCTGTAGTGTGATAAACTAGTTTGGTAGGAGTTCTAATCCCCCACATGGCAATTTTGTGTGCGTGTGTGTGTGTGTGTGTGTGTATGTCTGTCTCTGTCTGTGTAGAGAGCAATGTTTTTAGGCTAGTCACACTCACTACAATTCAAATGCCCTATTTTGGCAAGCCTGCTGATGTCACTCAATTTGAAATACAGCTTTGGGAGAGGAATAGCCCAGCAATCTCTATGGCGCGTCCTATAACTGTGTAATGCTGTAGTGTGATGCAGTAGTTAGGTAGGAGTTCAAATCCCAGACATGGCAACTGTGTGTTTGTGCGTCTGTGTTTGTCATTTGTTTCCTGTGTGGAAGGTGGCTGTGAGTGTGTAACAACTGGACTCACTGTGGAGTGGGTTTTGCAAATTAGTTATATGGTGGTCTATTATATGTCACAATGTCCACCCTACAAGGATGATATATGTCAAATAGGCAAGAGGCTGGGGTGCCAATCCATAATCCTACATATGACATCAAGGCCTGCTGAACAAAGTAAGCACCGCTTCTATTACCCAGAGAACACTCCCAACCCATGTCTCATACACAAACACACTTGCCTAGGCAACAACCGCTATGTTGGTAGTACCCTGCATATTGCCAACAGATGTTAACCATGGTGTGATTGCAGTGGACTACAATAGGCATGACGCCTTGTACATCAGTACAATAGGCACGTAATGGCACCTTCACCATGTTCCCCACTGGACACCTGCAACAACTGTGGTGCCATCAAATGTGACCCACAAAGGACATACCATGCCTTAAACACATGCCCAGTATGGACAGATGCCAATGACACAAGGGAATACCTGTATCATGCTATCAATGTAGGTGCATGGTCAATCTGTTGTCCATTACCAGTTCCCAGTACATGAGGTCAGGTCTCGCACATCTGATGATTGCAATCAGTGTACCCAACATGGGCCAGGCACCCCAAGGACAGCTCCACATGTCACTGTGCATGCATGTGGGATGTGTGCACATCCCAGGCACCGCCCATGTCATGGAATATAGAACACATACACGGCAAACATTGCACAGCACTGGCTAAACACAAATGTAACCCTGGTGAGTGGATGGTGACTACAATACCCACCTGTGTGGGCCAATCCAAATACTACACCGCTGAGCCACACTGCAGACCATTGTCATGTGGCCTGATGCCAAGGTATAACCTTTACTCAGCCTTGTACAGCCTTCTGGCACAGTCAACCACTACATACCCATGAAGTAATGCACCCATGCATGTCAGTACTGGCACCCTGTGTCTTTGTGTGAGGTGCATGATGCTGTCGACCACATTCACACAAACCACAACTCCCATTGGCAGACTGAAGCAGGCTGTCTGCTGTCAGATGCTTTCACATACCCTTTGCCCATTTAATCTCTGGATAACCCCTGTGGTGCAGGTGATACCTGAGCATTACTGTATTGTGGCAAACTAAATAGTTAGGAAGTGTATTCCTGACCCTGTCAAGTGTGTCAATGTGTTTGAGTCCCTGAGAGAGTGTGGCTGTGTTGATGCTGACACCTGTTCATGTGGACAGGCACGTGTACTACACCTCCTGTATCGCTACTATATCACTGTTGCAGATGTCATTCACCATCACATATATCTTTGGACAGCTCCACAACATGTAGGCTATGTGGTGCGTGCAATAACTGCATAGACGTGTGCTAGTAGTACATAGTCAGTCAGGGGTTTGAAACCCCTGTACTGGTAGGTGTGTGACACAAACATGCTTAGGCTTTACTCTCCCACACCCTCCCTGACTCACTTTGTTTCTGTCTGTCTCTCTCACTACCTCTTTGGTGGATGTGGAGAAGTACATCTGCTTTGCTTAGGCAGAAGCTTGTGTTTTGTAAATGATGCTCAGGATCAGCTGATGGCTTCTGCATGAATTGCAGTCCTCCTCTTGCTGATTGCACATGGAACAGCTGTGGTAACATTCTCATAGCCAGTTGCATGGAAACACACTCCAATATCTAGGAAATCATGTTGGTGTTGGTCCTTTTCATTCACTGTGAGCAGGACCTAGATCTGGTGTTTGGCAAACAGTATCACAGATGGTTTTGGATTTACCTCTAACAACATACACTGTGGAAACAGGCCAACAGACAGGAAGGGGATGTGCCAGACATGACTACAAAATGTAAGTGTTGCTATTCAGCATTTGTAGTAATGCCGGTTTAACAGGGTGTGTGTGGATATGGCTGGTCTACATGTTTTACTACCTGTCATGACAGTGCTATGTTTTGTGGAAACTCCATCTGTAGGGTCACCTGCAGACTGGACAGTGTGTGGAGCCTTTTGTGTCCTGTGTTACTCACAGAACACCTATCTGAGAACTGCAGAAGTACAGTGCGAGGATTGCAGCCAGTACACGTTGACAGCCATGAGAGTTACTGACTTCATATAACTGATAGGACATATGTCAAAACAAACCCTGGTATGACAGTAAATGTAGGAGGTTATCACAGCAACATGCCAATATTGGCCAGTGCTCATAGCCCCAGCCACAACTATGTCAACCTGTGTACATATGTCATGCAGTAAGAGGTGCATATGTTCTGTACACCATTATTTATTGACATCATACCTGATAACAAGCCAGTCAGATATCAGACTGCTAGACATGATATGTATAGTAGGGGTTGTTTCTAAGGACATAACTTGGCCATTCTCTGGTTGTGTGTACAGTACTGGAGTCTGTGTAATATGAGTGATTGTCAACAGTATGTGTATTGTGCATACGTACCTTGGGCTGTGCACAGACTGTGGTAGATGCCATTGTTCTTGGTCCTGTTCTATCTGATGTTACATGCTGCTCCAGTGTATGGTACCCTATTGGCTCACATGTCTGTAGGGCCAGACACACACGTGCCTCATACCATAGACAGTCATCGGACCACACTGTGCCATGACCCAGTGTATGTAGGATTAGTGTGTGAGTGGCACATATGAGGATGGTGTTTATCAGACAGCTTGTGTACCATATGTGTGGTTGTGTTTACATTGGTTGTGGGTATGCACTTTCTCACAGGTGTCTATTACTCTGTGCTGTGACATGCATGTAGAGCCCACTATAATCATAGGTACATGTGTATTCCACAACACCAAGTGTAGTCCAGTGTTGTGGAAGTCTACCTGCAGTTTGCACAGTGCTTTGTGACATGCCTAGCAGCCTAGTGCAGGGCTTCCAACATGTACTAATGGCATACATATTGTTGTCAAATGTCTGTTGACGCATTCTTCCTACTGCATAGCTACTTGCCAAGCTGATGTCTGTCAGTCCCTGTACAGATGTGCAGATGGCAGGTACCTAGCTTGGATACGTACAGGCAACCTATGCTTGATTGACACTGACATGTCTGCCCAGCTGTGTAATAACAAGCACATATATAGGAGACAACATGCTGTACGCACCACATGCCATGGGTACCTCCAGTACCCTACCACAGTCAACAGAACATGCTTGTGTACAGGTCTCAATCACAGATGCTAAACATGTGTTGTAACACATGTTGCATACATGTCTCCTGGAGCATCTTGGTGGCCCTCTTCAACAGGCAACCAGATAATTGGATGTTGCATGTAACTCTCACCATGATGAACACACCTATTGTATCTGTTAATAGATGGTCTGCTGCCACATGACAGGTGGCATGATACCACTGTATACACATCCCCTACACTTTCCTTCTCTCCATGGACAATAGCCTGGTACACCCTTATGAACACCCACACCAATGAGCTCCAGTACTGGCAAAACTGTATGTGTGCATTACTGACAATTGCTGTGTCAGTGTGTTTGTACACCTGCAGGTGATAACACCCTGGCTTCCTTCACACACACCACACACCCCATTACAATAGTGTGATGTGGCTGGTGCTGTATGGTACATTATGTGTACCGTGTTACACTATCTACCCTCTGGGCTGGCTGGGGCTTGTAGTATCAGCACTACACTGTTGTACCAAAGGGTTGATAGGCACGGAATACCCTCTGACTTCCCACAAGTGTGTGTATGTGTGCAAGTGTGTATATTTGTAGGATACAGCATTTGCATGCCACAGCCCCCTAATACAATACACTTTGCCCCTCAGTATTAGGTATATCAATGGTCCTGACTGTAGGAGAGCCATGACAATGCACCACCCTGCAATCCCTGTGGCAAGTGTGTTACATGCATATCCCTGTAGTTGCACTCTTGGAATATACATGTGGTTGTATTGCAGTCCAGAGCAATGTATGATGGTGGGCTTGGCAGACTATTATCATGGGTGTCACTCCATACTAAACCCACTGTGGGGTGTGGGTGATGGGTATACTGTGTCCACGGTACCCCAGTACATATCCCATGTACCACTGTATGGGGTCCAGTGTCACCTGCAACCATACAGCTAACTGATAACATTATGCACCCCAGCTATGCATGTGCTGTATGCAACCTACCTGCTACAGAATGGACACACTAACAAGGTAGTTAGCACTGATAAGCCTGTGTGTCTGAGATGTATGTAGGACTGTTATGTGTTTGTCAATGTATACAAGACAGTATGTCACATTAGGTATTGTCCAGAAACACCCACTGCATCCCCCATTACCGTATTGTACAGGGCTTAGGGATGTTCTTCATGTGACATGTACCCTGGAGCACACATCATCCTACAAAGTGTGTGGTATGAGTAATCAAGGTCACATGCATCAGTAGCGCTACCTACCTATGTAGAGGTCTATTCAGAGTATTGCCATGTAAGAGTGCATGTACATGTTGAAGGATCTACCTCCATTTGCAGAATATGTCTGTCCCAGCACTACTTGTCAAATGCCAAAATTCCACAGGTACCATCCTATGGACATGCAGTTCTTCACAACTAGTAGATGTGTAAATGCCCTCATCCCCACTATAGAGGTGTACAGCAATACTGGGTTTGTTATAACTCACTGGGTGTGGCTGTTGTGGACACAGTCACCATCATTGCAGTTACTGTTCAGTCTATCTCCACACTTAGCTGTCTGTAATACTGTACAGTGTATGTTAACAGGTTAAGTAGTTCTCAATCACACCATTTGCATTAGTAGAGCACCTCACACCCTCCAAAGGGTATGGCTGTGCCACCCACACTGGCACACTGATATTTACTGAGGTGACGAATGCAGTAGAGTGGGGAAAGGGACATATACCCTGCTGTTACCATCATCAGTGTCATTAAAATAGCAGACTGCTTATATCCCAATGTATGGTTGTGCCTATCCTGTCTTGGTGGGATTACACAGGCAACAGATGTGTTTCCTGCACAGGTACATACCTCCATGTGTACAGTATTGTATCTGTACTGCATCCACACCAAAGCCTCTGTGTGTTATATCCAGCCATGTGGTGTGTACCACCCAGTACACTTACCATTGTCTTTGGTAGAAGGCCTGCTGACATCCTGCAGCATGCACTCACCTGTATACACCACCACACCCATCAGCCATGTGGCACATGAACACCCACAACACAAACAGAATACATTTTGGTGACCACAATAACTCAGTGTTAATTACAGCTATATTGCATCATGGCTGTACAGCTACACTATCACAGATGTTGGCATTGAACTTTACTGCTGACAACATGCTCCACAGCATTCCATTAGTACACTGTTATACAGTCACCCTGTGCATCAGAACCATGTTAGCCTGTCCCTGCATCAATGTTACAGATGACAGGATGTGGCACAGGTATCATCATATGACCAGGGTGTGTTGTTGGTTTGCCAGAGTCCTAGGCAGAGCCATACATTTGACATCATGTGTGTGTGTGTGTGTGTATGTGTGTGTGTGTGTGTGTGCGCGTGTGTGTGTGTGTGTGTGGGGGGGGGTTGACAAGTGTTATGGGCCTGTTGTGATGTTGTGTGTGCAAGTATGTGGTTGCCCTAGCTTTGTTGTAGATGTGTGTGTGTGTGTGTGCATGCATGCAAACAGTTCTGCCATGTGGCTGCCCTGTACGGGGATTTGTTAGACAGCTGCAGATTGTACCTGGAAGGGTTTGCAGTTCACCATCTCTAGCCATGGACACAGGAACTGTACCTGGCAGGGGTCCCACCAGCATGAGCAGGTACAAGCCAGGACATGGTACTCTCCCCCAAGGATGACAATTGTCCACTGGATCCAGGTCCCTCTTGGGACTGGCCAGGGCCATGTGCACGTGGCTTGCTATGATGTTGTGTCAACAGCACCCCCCACAGTGCTGGGGCTAGTACTGCCACTACGGGAGTGGCTCTGACTGCTGGGACATCCACGGTGACCTCCAGCTGCTGGTGTTGCTGGCCTATGTCCACCTAGACATCACATCACTCCCACCATGTCTTGAAGCATGGACATACCATGGTCGATGAGTTCCAATGTCTCACCCCACCATCTATCCATGACCTCAGTGAAATAACAGATGGCACCTGATAGGTCACGGAAGTTGTCATTAAGAGAGGTTTGAATAGCCCTCTGCACCATTAGACCCTATCTGGTGTACCGTTCCATTCATGTCTGTGCCTCCATGATGGCCTTAAACATGCATTTGGTAGTAGCAGATGCAGCACTTCTGCCAGGGGCATGATGACCATTAGTGCTCCAATGAGCACCCCTAAATATCTGCCTATGTGGTACCCTGCTGGAAATTTGGCTATGGCTGCTGTGTCCAGACACATGCGCCATGGTTAACAGACTGTCCTGTCCCATGCCAACTGCAGAATGTCCCTCAGCTATGGACAACAGTAATGGGGTATGTACGGGCAGTGTGACTGTGTGCGGGGATGGGGTGATAATTGTGGGATGTCAAATGATGGCCCAGCTTCAGCTCCTGACAACCCAGCCTGTGTCTTAACACACCTATCATCATTTTCAGTGTCTGTATCGACACTGACATCAGATTCCCTGCAGGAGGGACCAAGACCCACTTCACCACCTGTGAGAGGAAAACAGGAAATGGTCTGTAAGACCAGTACATCATTGTTTAACAGTACACACACATACACACACACACACACACACACACACACACACACACACACACACACACACACACACACACAGACATGCACACAACCTGGAATTCCACCACACTACTTACCTTTACCTGGGTATACAAACTGTCCCTAGTTAATTGTCTTAAATCCCCCATCCAGCATCAGACTTGAATAAATACAATCAATGATGGCAATCACTCAAGTATCATTCTTCTAATTACTCAGACGTAATCACAGAACATGACCTGTTACTCTATTACCTCTTTAACTTTATTGAGTCATTTTATCCAGGGCACCCAACTGTCACCTACTTTACACCCTGGTGTTGTCCAGACATGTTGAGAATGGCTTCCATATGTTATGGGCTACTACAGGCAATAATGTCGTGTACGGCGGTGACATAGTTAACTGTTGTTCAGTAGCTGCATGATCTGTTGCACTAACAACTTTCTATGTGGACTACAGTAATATATGGAAACACTCTCTGGTGTTGTCTACTAATTCCCCATTGCATCCTTACTGCAGCATACATGGGTTTACCTTCACCTTTCTGCTGTGTCCAGATAAAACAGTATCCCTGATGTGTACTATTCCCTACCAATGTGTCTTTCCTGCTGTGGACAATGATATACTATCAGCTGTCCTGCAATCACATTTCAGACAAGTATTCCTGGTGTCTAATGTGTCTGTCCATGTCCATCTACTGCATGATTCCTAAGGGAAGCTGAGAGGTATGAACAACACCACACCCACACATGTGCATACATGGACACACACAAACACACACACACACATACACACACACATTCTACATACATGAAAACCCCTACACTCCACCAGAAAGCACCTACAGACAAATACAGGCCCCCCAACACACACAATTACAGGTGATGTCGCACTACATTATCACACACAGACCTCTAATTACCCATATGTCATAATGCATGACATGTGATGCTCAACAGCATGCAGTGCAACTATAGTCAATCCATGTTACCAACATTATACATGCCTGTGATGCATGGGTTGTGTTAGTAGGTGATGCCCCTTCCCCTGGAACACACTGCACCCATGTACACAGTATTGCTGTGCACCTGTTCAGCACCCTGACAGGTACTGTGTACCATACCTCACAGGTGTACACACCATTGCAGGATGTGTATATGTGTGTCAGTTATATTTCCTCTGCTGCTCACAGCCTCTATGTGTTTCTCGATGATATGTGGACACATGTCATTTGTGAATGCCTGATGTCTGATTTACAGATGTCATCATCAGTGGTGCATGTATTGGTGATAGAAAACAATTACACTGACAACAGACACACCTTACCGTACCTATGGTAAGTGTACATACCATTATTGACATGGCATCCTCTTCCCTGATATGCCATGGCACCACATTACTGCATATGTCAACGTTACATATACCTGATATGTGACATATGACCTGTGCAATCAAATGCAGTATGAGCCATATGTTTAGTTATGCAGATGCTGACTGAAATGCATACAAATTGTGGGTGCATATGTGTGCACACCCATATCATGATGGTGTGTTGCACCAACTGTTATGTGTACTACAGCGGTCACTATTCCTGGAAGGGGTATAGTAGCATGGCCCTTCTTCATCTGCCAGTATTTAGTCAATCATCCCTGCAAATGTTCCCCATCCTTGCATGATTGCATGGTCAACTCATGTGCACAGCCCTTGGATGTCACACACTGCCATCACAATTGCTGTAGAGTCAGGGTTATGTCTGCCACACTTCATGACCTTGACTGTGTCCAGATACAGACATTCTTAGTGGACTTTGTCTCTCTGCCTCAGTGCACTGTTGTGTTTCAGGATAACACCCCCTCACCATCCCCAGCTTCATTGCAGATGCTTGACATCTATGGCCTACACATGTGCGTCATATTGCAGTGTCCCAAACTATAAACACCATGTGTAATGAGATATTCCATGCTAATGCATGGCAAACATACAGGTGTACAGTGACACCAGCAAGGTACAGATGGGGATGTCATCCCTGGGTTGGGGTGAGGTGTTGATTGTGCAGCACATGTATTTTAACTGCTACTGTCTGTAGGTTCAAAACATGGTCCTGGTACATCAGAACACATTGTAACACATGGCTTTGGCGCTCTTCTGCTGTTATGCAGATAATACCTGTAGAGAGCCCTGGCTGATGTTGCCTGTTGTACACATATGTTCATGGGTAGGTACTAGGCTATTGGTCCTGGGGCCTATATAAGCCTAGCCAAAAAGGTTCCCTGGTGTTCGCCACCCAAGAACTTTATTTTCCTATGCCCCTGTCAAGCAGTGGTACAGAAGTAATCCCAAGGGTGACTTTCCCATTTTCCATCCAGTTGTCAAGAGGTTTTGTTAAGAGGGCCAATGAGGAGCTTTGCTTGACATGAATGGGTAGTCTATTCCAGAGTATGGGAAGTCTCTGGGACAGGAGTCTATCCCTCCAGTATGTTCTGTTTATTTTGGTGACAAGGTTTAGGTCCCTGGAACATGTGTTTGGGATTTCTTTAAGTGTAGCATGTCCAACTGTTATGAATTTCACATAGCTTTGTATGTTAGGCAGATATCACCTCTGAATGGGCAATATGCAATGGAGTATAGCTGCAGTTTTCTGATATGGTCTGTGTATGGCATGTGTTTGACGCTGGTAATCCTTTTAGTGAGGTGTGGGTTCTGTCAGTGAACATGTACAGCATGCATTATGGGTAGGTGTGTTAGATGTGTGCATGGAATATACCATAGCTATTACATGCCTGGTGTATTGGCAAGCATGAACATAAACCATACTCACCAGCTACAAGCTGCTGCCTTAGTAGTATACCGGAGGGACCTATATAGGAATGAGAGAGAGTTGATGTCAGTGGACACAGCTGTAGCATTGCTACAGGGTGGGTGCAGCATTACAGTTCAATAACAGTACAAGTCCACAGTACTACAGCTTATGCACAACTGTTTATTACTGCTACACAGCAACAGACTCTATATATGACAACTCAGATATGCATGATGTACCTGTACAGATGCAGATGCATACGCAACAGTGGTCTACTGATGTGCCCTGGGGTCTTACCTGCACGCTCCTCAGCCGGAGTCTGGGTAGCACCCACCTCCACAATGTTCCATGAATGTTGCAGTTGTTTGGGGTGGGCAGGTGCCACAAGGCTGGTAAGGAGCTTCTCCATACGAGTCGGGGGGGGTGGATATTATGGACCCCCCTGTTGCGAGGTGATCCCACCATATGGCAGCAGCACACTGACGGACATTGTGAAGCAGGTCACTGAAATGATGCCGGACCTGCTCATAAGTCCAGTTATGCAGGCCAACATCATTGACCCAGTGGACTACATCATTCCACAGAGCGATAAGCTCCTGCAGATCCTGGCCTGTCCTGCTGAACAACAGCTGGTAGTGCTGGATCAGTTCATTGATGACAATGTTGTTCTCTGCCTCACTATACGCTGGGGGATGGCTGTGGAACATCTTCTCTGAAAGACAAAAAGATAGAAAAAGGTCTGAGCAATGAATACAGCAGGGCTACCATAGTTCAATGCATATGTCTGTCTCCCCCCACCATATCAGCTACAACAAACTGTTCACACAACGCAATTGGTATGGCTACAGCTTGTATACCATTGGGACATATATTGTATTGTACCACACTTTGTGCTATGTCTTTGTAGCCATGTACCCTGTAGGGACACTATCATTGCTGGCCTGTTACAGACTATTTCACCTGCATGCCATTGTCAGTGCCACTATGTTTCCACATATGCATGAGGTATGCTTGCTATGTGATTGCTGCACATCTGCCATTCTATGTTATTGGGGATATCTATGCATGCTGTTGGACATGTTTCGGTATAGTGTGGACTATTACAACCCACATATGTTCCATAACAGTGACACAATAGCATGTGTAGGGGATAGTAGCCAGCAGAACCACATCTCCCACCTCATCTGGCCATGTTACCAGGCCACATCACATCTGGGAACCACCATGGGACCTCATTATCTACTGGTCCTGCACTACCTTCAGGTGGAACCACTTCAGGAGATGGTGTTCACCCCCCCACAAGCACACACAGACAGAATCCTGTCACCCAAAGGCAGGTCCAGGGTCTGGTGCATGGGAGCTCCACAGAGACATGGGGGGTGTGCTACATCACCTGGTAGCCTGCAGTACACATAAACAGGGTACACATACCTCCTCCTTCTGCCCAGCCCACGGCTAAGGCACCTTTATTACTATGTAGATGCTGTTGTGACTATCCATGGGTGGGGACCTTGCTCCCAATGTTTCCATATGGGGGCTCAATGACCTGCACATTCCAAACAACACTCCCCATCCACAGTGTTTACCCAAATGTGTCATATACCAGCCCTGTATGCTGTTTTATCTGTCTTCCGACCAAACCTACATGCCAATATTTGCTTACTACCCTTAACCACCATACAAATCCCACCTTCACAGACAGGTTTGATATGTTCCCAACATGGCTTACACACCACATATCACAGTCCATTTTGCACCCATTTGCTGCTGTATATATATGTTGTGTATTGATATGTGTGATGTTCTCTCACACATATGGAAGGGGACATGTATTTACATACATACATATATGTATACAAATTATGTATGTGTGTATGTGCGTGTGTGTGTGTGTGTGTGTGTGTGTGTGTGTGTGTGTGTGTGTGTGTGTGTGTGTGTGTGTGTGTGTGTGTGTGTGTGTGTGTGGGTCTATATATATATATATATATATATGTATATATATATATATATATATATATATATATATATATATATATATATATATATATATATATATATATATATATATATATATATATATATATATATATATATATATATATATATATATATATATATATATATATATGGGTGTCTGTATATTGGTATACATACAGGACTGTAAATATATATCACACATATATTTATCTATATGGGGGTGCATACAAACATCTGGTCCACACTGTCTAACTCTCTTTCCTTCACAGCTGGACTGTTCTACCTGGCTGCAATACATGTGAACACAGACTAACATTAGGGGGATATATATGGTGACAGATTGCAGGTAAGCCTATTATACACCTATGACATTTGTGCATGCTACATTACACATTAACATGACTGTCCTGTGAGTGGTGTGCTCTGACACCCATGTGTCCATCATGAAAGCATTACTTCCACCACCAGCTATTGGCCACAGTAATATACAGAACACATATATTATGTCTTACATCTTTGTCATTCATTGCTGATCTACACAGTTGACAAGTATGTCCCACTGCCCACAGGAACAGACAGTATTGTCCAGAGCAGTTGTTCAGCAGAACATCATTACAGGAACAAGTACTGATGGCACATATAAATCATTCAAAATCATATATCCTATTATTCTATACCAAATACTACATTCAATTAAATACATATATGTTTCACATACCTTTTTTTTGGAAAGCTGTGACAGCTTGATGTTGCTGGTTATGTTGTTGTTTTTTTTTTTTTTTATATGTATGTCTCTCTCTCTCTCTCTCTGTTTCTCTCTCTCCACTAGAGAGATTGAGCTGGTTTGAATAGATTGCAGCCTGGCTTTTGTAGGTGATGGGCTCTGCACCAGTCAGTGTCCACCAGTTGCTAACTGCATGCAGACTGCTGTGTAGTACTTCAGATAAGCACTGTCATGGCAACCCAGTACTATAAATTACTGACTAATGTGGGAGTTGTCCCTTAACCTTTCCAGTATGGAGGACATCCTTCCTAGGTGTAGACAGCAGTGTTACAGACAGCAGGTAGCAATATCTCTTACAGCAGGACTTGCAGACACAGGCCAACTACACATTTATATAAGGTTCCAGACCTACAGACAGTGTGAGTACTGCTGTTGTATGCATTGTATGCTGCTGGTCTTACAGGGTTTGTGTGAACATAGTAGTTTAGCATGGAATGCAGTCTGTCTGCATAGCTCTCAACTGTGGGCCTGTCCACATGATGGCCAGGGAATTGCCTATTAGGTTTTGTCTGTGCACCACACAGGTCTTGTCTCAGATATATCACTGATGTTCTGTCTGTTGAGTGCTATCAGTACATGGCGACATCCATTTGTGTTTCTGATGTCTTATTTCTGCATAAGGGTATGTTCCAACAAATCCTGTAACACCGGCAATTTCCAGGGTGTGTAACATCACTATTGCAAATATAGCCCTGTATTCCAGACTCTGTCCTCCACATATATGCCAGGCTTTGTCCTGCTGTGAAACAGTCAGGGGTTGTTAGGAAATAGCCTATCATTATTTACTGATAGCATTCCTGCTATCATCCCAGTCATGTCGTGGACTCCCACAAGACATGTGGGGCAGGGTCCATATATATATATATACATGGGGGCAACAGCTGGACAACACATGTGTGCCTTTAGCCATTCCAGAGTCAGTGTGTGGTACACAGTGTTCTCTGTCCTTGTACAGCCTTTTATGGTGGAGGGGTATTCAATGCTATTAACCTAGACTGTGACAATGTCAGGGATATAACTGTTAAGACACGTTGAGGTATATGACTATATACTGTCATACTTTCCTCCATGGGAACACTGGTGGGCTACAGCTTACAGTTGTTACACATAGTTCAGTTAGTCAGTGTGATAGTGAGATGTTAAGTTAGGCAAAATGTTATGTAACAAATACATTGACATATCACAATTACTGCATTTCCGCCTAGGGCTTGACTACATGGTATAAATGGAGGCTGCTGAACAACATCTGCAATTGTTGATTGTTTCTTATCTTGAAGGCTAATTTTTTACTGTTGTACTAATTGCAGGCCTTGGCTTGGACAGCATAGTATGTTATATATCCACATTGCTTGCATCTACTGTTTTGTGTGGGCCTTGCATTCATCACGGATTATGTATTTCGAAATCTATGTGCTGTAACAAATGGCATACATTATTGTATTGTAGAAACAGTCCAAGCAGCATAACACAGCAACAATACCACAAGGAAAATCCAAAAATGCTGCAGGTACAGAGTCACCAGGAGTGGTCCGTGTAAAAAGCATTATTTGGTACAAACTAAGCCGTAAAACACCTCTGGTTAAGTGCTTTCATCCATATAACACTGGACTTCATCAGAACAACAATATAACTAATTTAATTCCTTAAATAGTACTTTTGGCGCCAACTTTACGTGAACAGTATAACCATTTCATTTAAAGATATACTCAATTCATTAAAAACAAATACGCAATGAAATATAGTCTATCTTCCCTAGTTCGTAAAAAACATCAATATAATTAGTATATGTAAAAAAACATATTTTAAAATGTTAATAAGTTATGTAAAAGATAAAATAATGAATATTTATGTATACTAAACAATGTCTCAAAAATTTTAAAACATGTGGCTCAATAAATAGTTCCTTTAACTCAATTTTCCCTGTGAACAATTGTCACTGTCAAAAATTGTATTTGTTACCAAAACACTAAGCCCTAAGTTGTAAAGTGGGCTTAATGGTAATGTAATCATTCAATCCGGGCTCATTTGATGCGTCCATTAATAACTGTCATTTCATTTCTCTCTGCCCAAGAATTGCCTTAAAATTCCCTCCTCTAGCTCTTATAGTATCTTGTTCTACTATGGAAAATTTAATTGTATGCATATCGCCATGTCTGTCTATATGTCTGTATAAGGAGTTACTTTTATCTTTACGTCTTATACAGTAAAGATGGTCATAGATTCTTTTTTTAAACATTCTCTCTGTTTTCCCTATGTAGAAGCATGAGCATACCATACACTTAGCTAAATAAATGATATTTTAGAGTTGCAGGTCCCATATTGAAATGTAATCTTAGATTTGTTAACATTTATTTATTTTATTTTTATTTTACATTTGTTGACCGGGCTAGTCCAACTGGATATATGTCCATTTTCAGTGGAGGCCCGGGGAGAAAAGCTCCAAGAAACAAAATAAACACACTATCATATATAATATGAGACATTTACAAGCACAGGTGAATGTACAGATAGTCATCCTATACATTGCATTTTGTTACATTTCTGTAAACAGAATCATGATACATTTCAGCTATGGTTAGCCATGCAAATATTTTCTTAACAATATAGTGTAAGAGAAATACTTTTGTTTTATTTGACTTAAAAAGTAACTAGGTTATACACTCTCTTAGAAGTTAACAGACAAGTAGGTAGTTTGTACAGTAATGACAATAATGCCTTGAGAAATTAGGGGTAGTTAGTCTGGGTTAGAACAAGGGCATAACCATTGTGATTTAAGGTATGGCTTCAATTTGGTTTTAAATAATGCTATAGAGGTAATGGTGGATAGGTCTTTTGGGAGGGAGTTCCAGATTTTTCCAACTGTGTTGGCAAACAAGGAGTCACCTGCCAAGTTGTTAGCTTTGCCTATTTGTACAAGTGGTTTATTTGTTGAGCGTACGGTCTTGAGGTTGTTATAGGGGGTGATTAAGTTAGTAAGTATAGGTATGTTAGTAGGTTGGTACAGGATTTTGTGAGCAACTGTTTATTGATTAAATAGTATTATATTTGGCAGTTCTAGCCATCCTTGCTGTTTAAGATTATCACAATGGTGGGTCTAAAGGCAGATCCAGTTTCAAATCTAGCAATGTTATTATAGGATATTGCTAGTTTGTTGATGTTGTTTTTACACAGTTTTGTATATATAGGTGAGGCATAGAGGAGGGTAGAGATTAAGTGGGTACAGGCAATGGTGGTCCTGGCTCGTGGTGACAAAAAGGATTTTTATCCTATATAGGGATCCTAGTTTTTTGTTGACTGTTTTTATAGTACTATTAATATGAGAATTAAAGGTGAGGTTGTTGTCAATAAGAACCCCAAGAAGTTTAGTAGTGCAATCAGGAGGTATAATAATGCCATTGCTTGATGTGACAGTAAAATAATGAATAGAAGCAATTTTGTTTTTTTGGGATTCAGAATGAGGCATCGATGTAGAAGCCATTTTTCAACTATGTTAAACACATTTTGGGTTATGGACTGTAAGACAGATGGTGTGGTGGCAGAGCATAGTAGCGTAGAATCGTCTGCATATTGGATACAAGTAGCTTAGGTATAACAGAGTATAGATCATTTATAAAAATAGAGAATAGGAGAGGATCTAATATGGAGCCTTGAGGGACCCCAAGGGCAATTGGAAGGTGGGAGGATAGGTTGTTTTCCCATAGGACAGCCTGTTGCCTGTTATCTAAGTATGATTGGAACCATTGAATAGCTAGTGTGTCTAGAGACAGGGTTTTGAGTATATTAATGAGTAGGTGGTGGTTAACCATATCGAAGGCTTTTGAAAGGTCAATGAAGAGGGCTGAGGATAACGTATCTTTGTTATGATTCTTATTAATACAATCTGTGAATGATAAAAGAGCAGAGATGGTGCTATGAAATGGTCTAAAACCATGTTGGCAGTTGGCTAGTAAATTGTTTTCTATTAGTTGGTTTAACAGCTGTTTATGAATGCATTTCTCCGTGATCTTAGCTAGTGGAGATAAAATGGCTATAGGTCTATAATTTGATAATTCATTCGAGTTGCCTCCCTTATGCAAGGAGATAATGTGAGAGATTTTCCAGATTGATGGGATAGTTCCTTCTGTAATGGTTTTGCTTATCAGGATGGATACTGGGAAGGCTATGGCTTTTGCAGCTTTTTGCAAGCATTCTGCAGGTAATAGATATGCAGAGAGGGTGGTAGGTTTAAGCTTATGTAAGAGTGTACAGACAAGGGATGTAGGAACAGTTTGAAAGTGAAATGAAGGGGGTGCATTTGTGATGGAAGTGCTTGATGATGATGTATCAGGGATAGCTGATTAGCAAGAGATTGAATAGTCTTTGTGAAGAAAGTCTTAAAGGTATTCGCTATTTGAGTAGGGTTATTGTGATCCGAGCCTAAAGGGATAGGTGTGACTGAATGCCCGAGGTGTAAGAGTTTATTAATGCCAGACCAAAATCTTTGTGGTTTATTTTTGGTTTGTTTGTTGGAGCTCAAAGTAAAATTCCTTTTGTCTAACAATATGGCTTTTTTGTTTCATTTCTAAGCTGTCTAAACTTTAATTGATCAACAAGGTTTTTAGTTGAACACGAATTTGCCCGTAATTTGTTTCCATGGAGGATTTTTTGTTTGGTAGTTTTTGAGAGCCATGGGGCTGGTTTAGTCTTGACTCTAATTGAACGTGTTGGGGCGTAGTAGTCTAAAATAGTTAAGAATTTTGAATTAAAGTATTGCACTGCTTCATCTAGAGGTAGGTTTTTTAGGGGTGACCAATCGTATGCCAAGAGTTCATTTTGAAAGCTATCAGTGTTAAAATTCTTTTTGGTCGTTATTGTCCTGTAGGTTGTTGTGTTTGGAATATCCCTTCTATATCTGATTATAAAGGTCAGTGAATGGTCACTTACATCTTCAGGGAGGGTTCCTACGTTGTAAGTTTGATGGTGACTGTTTTTAAGAATCCAGTCTAAGGTGCTTTCCTTACCATTACATTTACTGGTCCTAGTAGGGGAGTTAATGGTTTGGGTAAAACCATATAGGTTAATATGAGTAGGTGGTTGTTCAATATTAATTGGAAGAGCTGTTCCTCTGAAGTCACCAAGCACTATGGTTTCCTGTGGGTAAGTATTAGATAGCCAACTGAGGATATCCTCTATGGTGCTGGAGTTATTACCTGGGGGAAGATAAACACAGATGATGTAGATGGATTTATGTTTATTAAGTTGTAATTTGGAAGTAAGGATTTCAGCCTTATTTATAGGTGGAGGTTGAGAATCTATAGGTGTCACCTGTAATTCACTTTTGTATAGAATAGCTACTCCCCCACCCTTCTTAGCTTTACGGTCTAGCCTCAGGATATTATAGCCAGGTGGAATAATCTCATTATCTTGTGTTGAGTTCTTGAGCCATGTTTCAGTAAGACATAGGATGTCAAATTAATTTACATCCATGAGTGCATGTAGGTGGGCAACTTTGTTGTTTATGCTTCGTGTGTTAAAATGAGCAATCATGAGTGAGTTAAAGGGTCTGTCTAGCAATTGTGAATTAACAGGAATTGGGGTGTGGGGCAGTGAAGTAGTGGTATAGGTTGGTCCAGGGTTTGGGTGGATATCACCACCTATTAAGGGGTGAAATTGTACTCTTATCGAAAGTTTTAAGAACCTACTTGTGTACTCCTGGAATTTCCTAGTTCTTAGACTATAGAATTTAATGTGGGTCAGTCTATGATACTTAGATGATAGGTAGGTAGCTGTGCTGGGTGTAAATGTATTGCTGAGAGGGACTTCAAGTGTTGGTATAGAGGTTTGCCTTATGGAGTTATAAAATCCTAGGCAGTAAAGGTATTCATAGAATGTAAGTAAGGTATAGAAAGGAAAGGTAAGAGTAGTATTAAGAGAAGCACCTTTGGGAATGGTGAGCTTGATGAAGGTAGCATAATGAGGTAGTAGTTATAACTTAGTGAAGAGGGAAGGTATCTGTTTAGGTTTGTGTTTAACAGAAATGGTAATGGGTTATATCACTTTAAGGAGGTGGCTCATATAAGGGAGTGTGTTAATGAGGGTGTGGTCTAGGGAGGATAAATGTAGAGGTACTGGGGGCGGGTGGAATTTGGGGGCAGGTTAGAGGAGCGGAGTGAGTCCGCAGGGCAAACGGAGCGGGTAGAGCAAGTGAGGGATTAAACCCTAGGAGAACAATCAGTAGAGTGATGAATGCTAAGGTAAGTTTGGGAGAGATGGTTGGGCGGGTTGGTAGCAAAATGAGCAAAGTAAAGTAAAAGGAATAGAGTGGGACAGCAGGAGAGATAAGTGTAGGGGAAGCTGGAATGCCTGGGAGTTATAAGTTAAGGTTGTAAGATATGTGTTCAAGGCGACTAGTCAAGGTAGAGGGTACCACTTACTGATCAATAGGATATATTGCAAATCTGGCTACTCATAGGGGCTAACAGGGCAAGAAGTAAAAGGAGGGAAAACATGGGAGAAAAATATACAGAGATAGTGAGAGGGAAGGGTATGGTAGGTAGGGCAAGAGATGGCTTTTGGCTGCTGGCTGTCCTGCCTAGGGAGTGTACACTAACCTACAATTTACTTCCAGATATATGTTTAGGCAAGTCTAATTGAGTACACACAGTGTTCTGGTAAATGTACTTCCTTGTTTCCTTGGGGGAAAGAAGCTAAGGGAGAGGCTTTGCACTATTATTATCCCCTTAGTATTAGGTAAAGTAGGATTTTGGGTTTTCAGATGGGGCAAGTTCCCAAATTCCTTATACAGGACAGGCAGGTTGGAGAGCTGGTTACATAGAGGGGAACAAAAAAAGACTGGTAAAGAAAAAACAGAAAGGATTTGACCACATTTACTCCTATAATAACAGCTGTAGATAAATACTAGAATACATAAACCCAAAAGTGCCAGGTAAAAAGTCAGTTACTTTTCTAAATATACTGAATATCTACTAAAGGTAAGGATCCTAGGCAGATGCAGTTCACCAGTTTAACCATACCCATTTGGTTCACATAGATATATTTACAGCTATACATATGTACATATTGTATTATATTCTTATTGATTTACTTTAAACAAGGAAAACGCAGCTATATAGTTCTCCAAGGACAGCGAGATAAAAACACTTTATACAAGGAGTTAGCACTATATATCGACCATACATCAGTTATACTGAACTAAGGCAGTCTAGGTAGTGCCATATGTGGTTTTAATAATCATTAAAGTAGCTAAAGCACTTTAGTTAGTAAAGGCAGGTACCAGATAGGTGACTATCAGCCTGGTTTGTCGATAATGTTCTCCTTCAAAAAAAAATGTAATTGTGATCAAGTACTATAGACATTAATTTCATATCCGAATACTGTCTTATACTGTTACAAAATGCTTCCAATCCAAATATTTTTGGGATGCATGAGAACAAATCAATTACGTCAATAGTAATGTATATTAATTCTTCTTTCCATAAATCAGGAGTTAATTTACTTAAAAAGACCCAAGAGTTTTTTATTAAATGTGGAATTTTTGTATATATGTGTTATAAGGTCAATGGTTTTACCCAAAGGAAAAGTCTTAGAAGGACTACCCGAAACAATTGGACGGAAGGGTGGGTCCACTATACTTTTGTGAACTTTTGGAATTCCTACAATGGTAGCTAATACTGGATACTCCACTCTTAAAAAAATATATAGGTCACTGGATATTCTGTTGTCTAATAAATACTCTTCGAGATACATATCAGTTTGCCTCTATCCTATGTTAATTTCATTTACAGCCACTGTCTCATAATTACCAGAATCATGTAAAGTTTTGAACATTTTATTAATATAATCCATGTTATCACAAAGCACAACACCCCTCCCTTATCCGGCTTCATAATTCGAACATTGGAATCAGTTCGAACTTGTTCTAAAGATTTAGTTTCTTCCTCGGATAAATTATTAACACATTTTCTTTATCTCAATCCATTTTGTAACTTATAAATATCTCTCGTTACCAATTTCTCATATAAGGCTACATTAGGATGGTTGGGTGGAATGTAGGTGCTTTTTTTCTTCAAACCTTCATTACAACTAACTATGGTTTTGTTCTGAAATGTAAGAGCCAAATTAATTTTCCTCAAAAACAATTTGATCTCTGTTAAACAGGCTACGACCCGAAATTTTCCATTAGGTATATATTTCATACCTTTAGAAAACAGTTTAAAATGATTGTTATTTAAAACCATACTAGTATAGTTGTAAATATTAAAGTTGTCCAAACTAAACACAATTCCATCGGAGTTCTTAATAATAGGCTCTTTCAAGTGACCAATATGGGCTAATACCTCGTGCCCCCTTTCCAATTGTGACCTATATTCTGTTTCTTTTCCCAAGATTGACTGTACCATTTCCGTGTCCTGTCTTTCTGCCATCCCATATTGGGTTCCCATTGTTCCCAATCCCTGTGAAAATGTGAATTCCTATAATTAGTTTGTCCTCCATTGTGATACCTGTTACCATTATCTCTATCATACTCTTTCCCTTCATCATTATACCCCATCTTTTCTTCTTCTCTCCATGGATAAACTGTATTACTTTTATAATGTTCCAAATCCCTCCTAAGCTTTTTACATTTTTTAGAATAAATGTCCTCTGCTTTCTTATCAGCCATAGTATACTGTTTACAATACAGTTTTTCCCATTGCATAAATAGTAAATAATTAACGATTCTATTGTTTAAAATCTCAACTTCATTCATTAAAATTCAAAGCTTCTCATAATTTTTCTTTATCAGTAGCTTCATAAAATCAAAATAAAGCTTTTTACATGAACGACTCCTGGTGACTCTGTACCTGCAGCATTTTTGGATTTTCCTTGTGGTATTATTGTATTGTACACAAATTAAAGGCTTTCTGAGTATGCAAACCTGTGTGTGGTGTCATGACCTTTGAATTATGAGTGGGTATATGTTTACTGTTAAGTATTCTCATTTGTGGGAATGGTTGCCACGCTACACTTTTCACAGGTGTCAGTTACAGGGGTTATGGTTGTGGGATATACTGTGCACCCAGTACATCTACTGTACTTCTACATATGTATGGCTACTAATATATTTTGTCTGTGTATATGTGTATACACTATATATATATATATATATATATATATATCATATATCTATATATATATATATATATATATATATATATATATATATATATATATATATATATATATATATATATATATATATATATATATACCTGAATATATATGTATATGTATAGATGTGCGTGCATATCTGCAGCATTGTAATGTGTAGTCCTTCCACACTGACATTCCCAACAGTCGACTGACATTTCTGCATGATATGTCACAGATATTGCCCTGACATTTTACAGGTGAATTGGCTTACTGTTAAACCATTGTAGCTGTGTTGTGGAGGGTCCTGGAGTCGAGAACTGCATGTGCTGGATATTGCATTGCACAGCATATCTGTTAAGGCTGTGGAGGGGGGAAAATAGCACTGATTACCAGGTATCCCTCATTTGAGCCCCCACCCCCAATAACAGTGCAAATGGTCAGTTATTTTGTAGTGAGAGGTTCATGATGTTACAATGTGGCAATGCAATACACGTCTATCTGTATATATATGTATCTCTCTCTCTCTCTCTCTCTCTATATATATATATATATATATATATATATATATATATATATATATATATAAAACATATTTAACTATCTATATACAATTGATGTGATATGATTATTTGTGAGTCATACATATATATGTAACTATCTGTCTACATTTACAGATATATATCTGTTCATATGTCCATGCATGTTTGGCTCATAAATTTGGCCTATCCCTCATTTTTCTTGGCAAATGACGTGGATTATCGTAGGATCGAAGTCACTAAGGAATGACGATACATTTGAGTTTCAGACTTCAAATCCTTTGAATTATGTGTATTAAAACATATAACTATTTAACTAGCAATGTTTTAAGCGTATAAGAACAATATTTGACATGTATCCCTATTTGTACCCCCATTTTGTCACACTTTGTCCAGAATGTTTGCATTAAGAGGTTGAGTGGTATGATATTAGTACATTTCCTGTAATGCAGATTGACTGTGCTGCATGATATGTCTGAGAATACCTCAGATTTATGTACATCTGATATGGTGTAGTGGTAATTCACTGTGGTGTGCGAGGTTCTGGATTCGAGTCTTGCAGTTGCTGTATTTTTGTTGCTGGGCAGAACAAGGGCCTTTGGATACAGGGTGATTAAGGCACTTTTAAGCAGTTGTATGCAGGTTTGCGCGGGTTTGCATGACGGTAAGCACTCCTAACCGCTGGTGAAATCTGCTTATACAAAGTTAGCCTCAGTATTGCTTACTCTGTGTAAGCACTGCTTACTGTCGTGCAAATGAACTTAAACCCGCTTACTACTGCTTAAAAGTGCTTACTCCTGCTTACCCCTATGCTAGTTTCTTTAAAAGAAAAGAAAAAAGGGTTGATAGGAAAGTGGTGAAAAAGGGGCACAAAGAGGGAAAGACAATAGGGAAAATAGTTAGGGATGTGCATGAAGGGTGTAGGGAAGGTCCATATCTTCCCATTTCTTCTACAGCAACAGCTGTGCATATACACTGAATTTGGAGGTAGATTTGGACACTCAAACCTCTGAGAGAGGGGTGAGGACAACAATAAAATATGTTGTGAAGCCAATTACGCCAGATTATGTGTCCAGTAGACATGTGCTAAGCGGGCAGCTATGTATGGGGCGAACTTTTTTTTTGGAACAGATTGCCCTTTTTTTTCTTTTTAAGGTGAGAGTGGGATGTTGGGGAAGGATAATAGGTATATTTGGGGAGGTAGTTTGGGTAGGAAAACAGACAAGACACACAAGACAGCATACAGGGGCGGTATATGACACATGTGGGGGGGTAAACACCTTGGACGGGGAGGGATGTTTAGAATTCTGAAGCCCATGAGCCCCCAAATGGAAACAGAGGGACTGAAATCCCCACCCATGGGCAGTCACCACTGCACCTCCGCATCCCGGAAGGTGGCTGTGCTTGGGGCTGGGTAGCAGGGGCAGGCTGACCCTCTCATTGCACCACACGGCCCTCAAGCTGGAATAGCATCTCACCAAACTCCCTGCGGAGCACGCTACGCATCAGGCCCCAGACCTGACTACGGGTGACATGTTCCTGTCCGCGCCCACTCCCAGAGGGGAGGGTAAGCCCCGTCCCCTGAGGTGGTTCCACCCAAAGATGGTGCAGGACCAGTGGATGAGGAGGTCCTCGGTTGGGCCCCAGATGTGCTGGTGCCCGGTGCCATGGCCAGATGAGGTGGGAGAGGTGGGTCCGCTGGGACCAGCCTTCCCAAATGTGCTATGGTGATGCAATTTTAAAACATATGTGGGTTAGTAATAGTTAACACATTCCAGGATTAGGTATAACAGCATGCAAAGATATTCCCATTAACCCATATACCAGATTAGGAACAGTTGCAAGGCAAACAGAACACATGCATATATGGAACCACAGTGGCCTTTACAACAGCATGCATGTTATATTGATGGCAACAGGACACCAATGTCAAAAAATGTTAACATGGGACATGCATAGAAACATATTTCAATATTTATCAACCAGAAGGACATATGTCCCTACAGTGGTTTCATGTAGAACATACCCACTGATTTGTGTATTTAGATTATTGTGGCAGATATGGTGGGGGGGGGGGTGGATTCAATTAACAACTTATACATCTCTGTAGTTCTCACAACTTTCATAGTAATTGCTGTATTCTGTGACTTACAGGTATAATTACAGTACCCTATAGGCTTAGTTTGGAAAGTTTGTAAACAGGTATGTACGTGAAATTGTGCTTTACCTAAAAGTTTATAAACCACTTACCTTGTATACCTGTGGAGAGAGTGTTTGTTACAACTACCTGACTGTTTCAACACATATTCCCAGATTCCAGGTTGATGTTATGCACATACCTGTCAATCTCTTATTGCACACATTCTGGTCAAGACTTGATAACATACAGGTGGAACTGGGAAATATGTCGACAATTGCTCTCATTCAATTGTGATGAGTTGCTACAATGACAGCTTTGTTTTCATGTACATGTTCTGAATGTTTACAAGTCACAGAATCAGTGTGTCATTAACAGCTGCCTAAATGTCTGTGATCATCACACTGATTTGCCAGGGGGACAGGGTAACAGGCAGCAGATATGGGCCTATTCTCTTAACATTCTGAGCCATTCTGTACAGTTAAGGGGTATGATTATGCATACAGCTTACTTCCACTTCCAGGATGCAGACCATGGCTGTGTCTACTAATAATTAACACAGGTTACATCACGGGTGTGTGTAGTATTTAGATATTGTTGTCTTCAGTGTTTTCTGTCTATACATCTCCCATGGTTTGGCAATCTGACCTCTCCTGATTACAACAGTCATATACAGGCATTCCTAGACATTTTTATTATGCAGCACAGTGCAAGTGACAGTAATTACTACTACATTATTATTCAAAGGTACTGCAACACTAACAATACCATACAATACCAGGATAAACAGTAACAGTCCAGGATGTTAATCTTTATTTCCATGCACATTGTACTTCTGTGACCGACCTGTGGAGGGGATGTTTGTCAACACTACCTGTCTGTTGCCACACATATTGGCAGATCCCAGGTTATTATTAAGCACATACGCCTCACTCTATTAGTGCACATGCCCTGGTTATAACTTAACAACATGGGGAATGAGATGGGAGATAATTTGCATAGTGCGCTCATAACATTTTGGTGAGTTGCTAGAGTAACACTTTGTTCTCATTGCCATAGTCTGACAGTTATGGGGACTGACAATCAGTTTTCTGCCATTATTTGGCTACTAAACATCTGGGATCATCACACTGATTTGCCAGGGGGACAGGGGGACAGGAGGGAGATATAGGCCAATTATCAGGACAGTCTACAATATCTGTACAGCTTGGGGTATGATGATGCATACAGCTTACTATCACTCCCAGGATCCAAACCATGGGTGTCCGTACTAAAATACGACACTTTACAACATAGAGTGTGCTATTTCAATATTGCTGTGTATCTTTCATAGTTTTGTAAATCTCCTTCAGTTGTACAATATGACCTTGTGATTACAACAGTCTTATACAGACGTCCTACACATTTCTTGTCTATGTAGCACAGTGTGGGTAAACGTGCTTAGTACAACAGTACTATTAGGAGACTGCAACACTTTTATACATTCCCATATGATACCAAAGTCTACACAAAAGCAGTCTAGGAGTTAGACCATTACTGACAGGCTATTACACTTTTATTTCAATACTACCTATATGACACTCTTCCTGCCATATTATCCTTCTTTATTTAGTGCATCAGTTAAGATATACAGTTAGTATACTGGTAATTAACTTTCTACTACTTTTATAGTTATTTCTTATGACAGTACATGCAAGATTATTACTAACCTGCCTCGCGATGCAATCGTAGTAGTCTACATGCATGAACTTTGATATTCACAGCCCGCTCATCTGCAGCTGTTGAAGGAATAGTGAAATATTTAGCCATACCTATCCACTATATACACCAGCTAGGCAATTTTTAAAAAGTTAGTAAAGTTACTACTTACACACTGCTGGGACCTAGGAGATTTGCCTGGCTTCTTGGATCCAGTGATCCAATAGCTCCCTCTTTCTCCACTTCAGGTCAGCATGGTGATGCCTGACCTGCTCACCAGTTCGAGGGATTCCAGTGAGACTGGTGAGGTCACGGGTGAGACGGTCCCAGGCCTCCACTTTATATTGGGAGCCCTGGTACTGGCCCTGCATCAGTCTCTCATCATGGTGTATTACCAGGATCCCTACCATGACCTTGAACTCCTGGGTGGCCTAGCACTGCACTCGAAAGCATGTACCTTCTCCTGCCATTCTGCCTACAGGAGGAAGCTGCCACCGGTTATGAGATGTATTCCCACCTGTCAGGTTTAAATATGGCCGATTTCCCACACTTTGCTGTGATTGGCCCCTTTTGAAAATGCTAAGCTATGGGAAAACTTGCTTAACTAAGGTTGGCAGTGCTAAAAGGGTATTAACAATGGGCAAACATGTTCAGCTAGGCAACTCATTGCTTACACCTGGTAAGCTAAGTGTGCATCACATAGAGTTGCTTAATTTTTATAAAAAAATGTACATACTACTTGCTGTATGGCATTGGTTTAGCATTCATTACCTGCTATAACGTTCTCCAGTATCCCTGATTCATGTGTCTCTCTATATCTATAATATATATATATATATATATATATATATATATACACACACACACACACACACACACACACACACACACATATATATATATATATATATATATATATATATATATATTTATTTTTTTATATCTTTATATTAATATTTCTTTCTATATACATACAGCTACATATATAAAGACATGTTCCCTAATGTTGAATGACTGTGCTGCATGATATGTTTGGGAAACATCAGATTTATTTATGTCTACCTTGGTTTAGTGGTAAACCACTTGGCCTATAGGGTGCATGGTCCTGGATTCAACACTTGCAAAGGCTGTTTATTTTGTTCCTGGCCAGAACAAGGACCGTTGGATACAGAGTGATTTAGACACTTTTAAGCAGTTGTGCATGGGTTTGCATGACTGTAAGCACTGCTAACTACCGGTTACAGTCTCTTACACTCAGTTAGCTTCTACATTGCTTAACCTGTGTGCACACTGCTTACCCCAGTGCAAACACACTTAAACCCGCTTACTATTGTTTAATAGTGCTTACACTTGCTTTGCTTACTAGTGCTTACTCTCGCTTACCACTAAACTAATTTAGACGGTAATGTCTAATGGTTGTTGGGGAGGTGGGGAATTTGGAAGCTGTATGGAGTTATCATTCATTACACATTTTAGCTTCCATTTGTATCCCTGATTCCTATGTACATATACTGTATGGGGCACGTGTGATTATCTATGGACTCTGCAACATTATGACACTGACACTTCACATCTGCACTTCATGCAGTACTCCAGTTCAGAAATATGTTATTTAGTAGGTTATGCAACTAAAAATTTTGGTCATAAAGTGATTTGACATGGAAAATGGTATGTGCTGCAGTGGGGACTCGAACCGGGAATGACTGCTCGTAAGGCGAATGCCCTGCCCACTACACTCTTGCTGTACTGCTTCATTTGCATATATCTTGCTTGTTATCCTCTTCTGTTATTTAAGCTGCATTAACTGTAGCTAAGTGATGGGCAAGCCCGCCCACCTACGGTTAAATTTATTTGGTTTCATAAAAAAAAAAAGGAAAAGATTTTTATAGTTGTTATTTGCTCTTGTACACTTGAGGGGATGTTGCTGGGGGTATGCGGACACCTATGAGCGGTCTCGCTCTTTGTTTTATGCCTTCTGCTCTCTTCATTGCAGGGGCGTGTATATTCTGAGAGGTCTACCCTCAGACACACCCCTTGCACTCGTACACGCTCCGTGTATGTGTAGGAGCTCAGGCAGTGCGCCTTAATGAATATGCATGGCGCACTGCCATCCTGCTCCTACATGGCCACTTCCATGCAGGACTAAGCTAGCCCTGCACGGAATGTTAGTGAATCTGGGGGCATGTCTCAGTGACCACACAGACATCGGCATTCTCTATGATAACATCAGATGCTCTCTGTATTGAGAAGATAGACTTTCAGCATTGATTACACCTGTGTTTCTTATGTATAGATAGTATTACATTGCAAGTGGAATATTAATCTATACATATCACTTATATTGTTTCTGTGAACTGGAACAAATTAGTACTCACCTGACTACATAACATAAAATGTTCTTCACAACTATGATATCCAAGGAATATATCAGCTAATATCTCTTCTTCTGAGCTGTCATGGTAGCCACTGTACGTGATTCAACACCGCATTACTTGTTCTGTTTGAGTCAACACTCCCAACCAATACATTATATCTCCTGACTTGCTTCAATTTCACAAATGAGATACAAGAATCCTCTTAAGTACTTGCCTTTCATTTGACATGGAACTGTTATTCTGTCAACTTCCTAGCCCTGGAGTCACTTCATTTGTAGCATGAAGGGTGGCCCAGTGGTGCAGCAATTAGTGTTGGCACCTTCCAGCCAGAGGTTCTCCAGTTCACTTCTTGGCTGTGGTGCCTTGTCTGCAGTCTGCATGCTCTTTGTGTGTTCATGTGGGTTTCCTCCCACATTCTGAAGAAATGTGTCTGGAGAATTTCTCCCTGGGCCTCTGCTGAAAGTGGGCTTTGCCCCAATGGGACTGTCCTGGTAAATCAATGTTAAATAAAATGAACCAAAAATAAGATTAAATTATTTTCCTTAGCTGATTGCTTTTGTTCAGTTTAGCCTCAGTTTAGTTAGATTAATACATTTTGGTAAAGTGTGTATGCAATGTTTCATAATAAACTCATAAAAAAAAAAAAAAAATATATATATATATATATATATATATATATATATATATATATATATATATATATATATATATATATAGATCTACTTTCAAATACCTAACAACCAGAATCTCAAATTTCAAAATCTCGAGACAGGAAAACCAACATTAAAAAAAAAATGAAATTTCAAAACCATGACAGTCAGATCCCGGGATTCAGCAAGCTCTGCACAGCATGCAGGAGTAGTGCAGTAGCTGCTGGATGCAATATGGCAAACCGAGAGATCCAGGAACAAGCTCCCGGGATGTGCACGAGCGCTCCTGCATTATTCCTGCATGGACACAGCTCCTGTATGCAAATTACCCCATTTGTAAGTGAAAACCATGCAAATGAGGTGAAGCTGTGATCCAGGAAGTTGCCTGTTGTCCATGCAGGAATAGTGTAGCTTGCAGAAATGTATTCAGCCAGTAGCGGAATACATTTCTGCAAACTACAAAATGGAGGCATGACAGCTCATACAAATGCATGTATTAGAAGGGTTAGGCATGCCAATGGCCAAATATATGGCAATAGGCATGGAAAAAGGTTGCAAAAAAAAAAAAATTAACTTTTTTTTGGCTGATGTCAGCCGTTTAAGCATAGAGCAGTGGCGCGCAAATGGGACAATCCCAAAAATAAAAAAGAAATTTAAAATAAGCATTCTATCCAAAATCACAATTTTGCCATTATGCTCAATGGCAGGTAGAAGACAACATGGCCAGTGAATAGTGATTGCTAAGGGGGAAGGTTCAGTGTCAGACTTGTAACTAGGCATTAGCAGGCAATCCTATGCAAATGAGGAGAATTACACTGAATCACAGATTTCCCCTCAGTGCTAGCCAGCACCCAACTGTGTAGGAATAGGAAAACCATGGTGCAAGCCTAAGAGTTAGGTGACATCATAAGGGGTGTGTCAGGCATGTTGTAAGCTTATTGGAGCTCTGTGGCCAGGGTTTGCCCTTAGCTCAGCAAAGCTAAGGAAGGGGGTATGTCTGCAGCTGCCTAGCACTATGTACAGTGCCTAAATGGGTGTGTGCACCTTGCACTGGGTTTTAAACTAGAAAAAAAAAACAACAGGAAATAGCAGCTCTGGCACATCTCAGCACTGGGTTTGTGTGGTGCACCTCGGGGCTTAAACAGGAAGGCAATAGGAAAGGAAACTGGCAGTAGGATGGTAATCAAGGTGAACTAGGATAACTGGCAAGTGAAATGTATCAGAACCAGCCAATTACACAGGCAGCAGGCCAGCCCAGCACACCACACCACCATAAACTATGCAAACGCCTTTCCCTCTGTTTTTTCCCAGAAACTCTACACCACCGGTGTACATGAATGGGGAAATTTTACCAAACGAATGCAAGAGAAAATGATAGGGGCTGCTTTTGCTCTCATAAATCAAAATGTGGAAGAGGCTGAGGTTGGTGAGGATGAGAATGCTGACAACCAACCCACAGTGAGGAGAAGGAGAAGAGTGTGCAGAGTTGAGCTGTGCCAGCCACATCTCACACACAGAACCAACAGAGGGGAACCCATCCCAGTGGATACCAAGGTATGTGTAGGCTTAAGAGCTTAACTAGCCACAGGTACCTTCCAAAGGACAACTGGGGATATCATGGGGATCTCACAGGTATCAGCGCCCAGGGTACTCCATCAGTACTTGGATGCCATGTCCGCACATCCCGGTGAGCACATATATTTCCTCAACACCCATGTGGCATTGACCAGCAATATGTGTCTCTTACACCAAATAGCAGACTACCCTGAGGTAGTGGGTGCTATGGACTGCACGCACATACACATCAAAGCACCAATCAGCAAGTGGAGTAGGGCCTTCATAAACCGCAAGGTCTTCCCCTCCATCAACTGCCAGATCATGTGCAATGCCCAGGACATTATAATGAATGTGTGTGCTGGCAGCCCTGGAAGCTATCACTACTCCCACATCTGGCATCTGATGCAGCTGTACCAGAGATTTGCCAGTGGGGACATCCCATATGGCCACCTAGTGGGGGGTGCTGGTTAAGCACTGGTGCCGTGGCTGATGATACCCATCAGAAATGCACACACACCTGAACAAGAACTCCATAATGAGGCACACACACAAACCAGAATCATAATAGAACATGTGTTTAGGATGCTCAAGTCACATTTCCAGTGCCTGGACATATCCGGTGGAGCCTTGCAGTACTCTCCAGCTATATGTACCCACATTTTCATTATATGTGCCATGCTACACAATATGATCCTGCAGAAACAGCTGCAGCAGGAACAGCACGGGGCAAGGCCACACAGCCCCCCACCATTGCCAAGGCCAGCACAGGCACAGAGTGACTCATAGGTGGAATGACCTGAGCCTGCCCTGTAGGCAGAAGGAGGCATGCCCAGTATGCCCAGGCTTTGGCAAAGAGGCAATGCATAGCACATACACTGACACAGTAGGAACCCAGGGAATGTAAACTCTCTCTGACTCGCACATACAGTAAAAGGGATGCCAAACATGACACTACCTGTACTTTACCATGTATAGAGATTGTACTATGTGCATCTGACATAGTCAGCCCTCCAGCACTATCCTCAATACTGGCACAGACACAAGGTAAGTCACCCCCCTATCAATCACTTAATGGAGTAGTATGTTCTGCTAGTTGTATGTATGGTATGGATGTGAGCATTCAAGGGAATTGGGTGGCTGAATGGGATAACCCCTGTGGTGCATGTGATACCTGCGTATTACTGTATTGTGGCTCACTAGCTAGTTATGAGGTCTAATCCTGACCCTGCCAACTGTGATAATGTGTGTGAGTCCCTGAGAGAGTGTAGCTGTGTCGACCTTGACACCTGTAAATGTGGACAGGCCTGTGTACTTCACCTACCTTATTCCTCCTTTATCACTGTTGCTGATGTCACTCACCGTCAATTGTACATTTGGACAGCTCCCCAACATGTAAGCTATGTGGCGCATGCAATGACTGCATAGACATAGTATAGCAATACATAGTCAGGCAGGGGTTTGAAACCCTATGCTGGTACATGCGTGACACAAACATGCTTAGTTTTTACTCACCCATGCCCTCCCTGTCTTACTTTGTATCTGCCTGTCTCTTTCACCCCTCTCTGGTGTATGTGGAAAAGTATACCTGCTTTGCTTAGGCAGCAGTGTGTGTTTTGTAAGTGATGCTCATGATCAGCTGATGGCCTCTGCATGAATTGCAGTCCCCCACTAGCTGATTGCATGTGGAACAGCTGTGGTAACATTCCCATAGCCAAATGCATGAAAACACACACCTATAACCAGGAACATCATGTGGGTGTTGGCCCTTTCAGTCACTGTGAGCAGGACTTCATGTTGGTGTTTGACAAACAGCATCAGAGATGTTAGTGGGATATAACTCTAACAACATACACTCTGGAGACAGACTAACAAAGAGGAGGGGGGGTGTTCCAGACATCACTACAGAATGTAAGTGTTGCTCTTCTGCATGTGAAGTAATGTTGGTTTAACACAGTTTGTGTGGATATAGCTGGTCTACATGAGTTAAAACCTGTCATTATTGTGTAATGTGTTTGGGGAAACTCCCACCTGTAGGGTTATCTGCAGACTGGCCAGTGTTTGTAGTCTTATGTGCCATGTGTTACTCACATATTAACTATCTCAGAACTACAGAGGCATAGTCTGAGGATTGAAGTCAGTACATGGTGATAGCCATGAGTGTTACTGACTTCATATCCCTCATAAGACATATGTCACAACAAACCCTGTTATAACAGTAAATGTATGAGGTTATCACAGCGACATGTTAATATTGGCCCTGTGCCTGTGCCTCCAGCCACAAGTCTGTCAACCTTTGTACACATGTCATGCAGTAAGAGGTGGATATGGTCTATACACTATTATTTTTTTGACATCATACCTGATAACAAGCCAGTGAGATATCAGACTGCGAGACAATTCATGTATAGTAGGGGTTATATTTCAGGACATAACCTGGGCAATCTGTGGTCATGTGTACAATAGTGAGGTCTGTGTACTTATGGTGACTATTGACAGTGTGTGTATTGCGAATATGTACTTTGGTCTGTGTACATACTGTGGTAGATGTCAGTGTTCTTGGTACTGTTCTATCTGATATTACATGCTGCTCCAGTGTATGGTACCCTATTGGCTTACATGTTTGTAGAGCCAAACACACACATGTCCCATACCACAGACAGGCATCAGACCACACTGTGTTGCACCCCAGAACATGTAGGGTTAGTGTGTGAGTGGCACATATGAGTATGGTGTTGATCACACAGTCCATATACTTTAATATTAACCTTGCTTACTATATGTGGCTGCGGCTGTGTTCACAGTTGTTGTGGGTATGCACTTTCACACAAGTGTCTATTACTCTGTGCTGTGACATGCCTGTATAGCCTGCTATATGCGCAGGTGCATGTGTATTCCCCCATAAGAAATGTAGGCCACTGCTGTGGCAGTCTGCCTGTAGTTTGCACAGTGCTGTGTTACATGCCTAGCAGCTTAGTGTAATTACCCAGTGTGATGTTATGTCCGGAAATTTGCCAGATGCACTGTTGCCAGGCCACCATAACTGTCATGTATGTCTGACAAAGCAGTGGGATGCTGTACAGATGTATGTCACTAACTAGTGGATAGTATGTGGCCATGTGACCTCTGCACTACCAGTTATTATGTGTCAGGACAGGCAGGAGTGTGTGAATGCATGAACTGTGTGTGCATATGTAGTTCAGTATTTACGTGATATACCCAGTTACATGGTTGATAACATCCACATATTCAGGCGTGGTCCACATGCCTTGCACTAAGGGGATCTATGCATACCTCTGGACTGACCAGAGTGTTCCAGACTGTCCACATGTATCGGTCATATCTCCGCTGTAGTGCACAGGATCATTACCGTGATATCAGTGGTACTGTATTTTCATGACCCTAGGATGTCTGCCAGTAACTGATGGCATATATGTCAATAGCAGACGTGACCTCCCACACACAACATGTCTGATAAGGCAACTCCTGTTACAGTAGCAACAGTCTAAATATATGCCTGCCATAGATACATGACATTCCCTTGCACTAAGAGGTTGAGACTATTGCTGCTGTGGTATGACTCCACTCCATGTTCTGGACATATGGTAAACATATATATATATATATATGTACATATATATATATATATATATATATATATATATATGTACACATATATATATATATATATATATATATATATATATATATATATATATATATATATATATATATATATGTGTATATATATATATATATATATATATATATATATATATATATATATATATATATATATATATATATATATATATATATATATATATATATATATATATATATATATATATATATATATATATATATATATATATGTATATATATATATATATATTTATATATATTATATATATATATATATATATATATATATATATATAGAGAGAGAGAGAGAGAGATACACATATACATATCTACATACATATATGGATATATATATATATGTGTGTGTGTGTGTGTGTGTGTGTGTGTGTGTGTGTGTGTGTGTGTGTGTGTGTGTGTACAAATATATACATATATATATATACACACACACACATCTATATATGTCTACACATATACAGATATATAAATATATCTGGACATATAGATACATATATCTAGATATATATCAACATAAATAGATATATATAAACATATATGATGTACATACATATGTTGTTGTTGTTGTCTTTCGGCTTTTCCCGGTTAGGGGTCAACACAGCAGAACTCCGGTCTACTAATGATTGGCAGTAGATTTTCAGGAACGCCGAGGTGCCAGCTCGACGTTCAACCTTCAACGAAGGCACGCCCATTTACACATGTCTTTTGAATGCCCACCCAACCATGGGGAGGACATGCAGACTCCACACAGAAGGCACTCCCCCCACTCCAGCCGAGAATCAAACGGGAAAACCTGTTGCTGTGAGGCAACAATGCTACCACTGCACCACCGCGGTATATACATACATCTCTCCATGGGCAATACCCTGGTACACACCTATGAACATCTGCACTGATGCACCCCAGTATTGACAAATGTGTACATGTGCATTATTGAGAATATCAGTGCCTGTGTGTTTGTAGACCTGTAGTTGGGAATACCCTGAGGCCCTTCACACACAACCCACCTCCCATTGCCATAGTTAGGTGTGGCTGCTGTTGTACCGGACATTACATGTACCTTGTTACACCCCTCTCCCTGAGGGCTACCTCAGCCTTGCAGTACCAGCACAACACGTTTGTACAAATGTGTTGATAGGCATGGGATACCCACTGAGATCTGGGGCAAGTGTGTGTATGTGTGCATGTGAGTATATATGTGGGGTACATCATTCCGAGGCCACATACACTTATTACAATACTCATTGCCACACAGTATGAGGGTTAGTGATGTTGCTGCCCATAAGAGAGGCATGACAATGCATCTCCCTACTATGCCTATAGCATGTGCATTAGATGCATATCCCTGTAGTAGCACTCTTGGGATGGACAATGCGTTGTATTGCAGCCATGGTCAATTTGTGATGGCGGGTATGTCAGAGTGTCATCATGGGTACCAGTGCGAACAATATCTACAGTGGGGTGTGGGTGCTGGATATACTGTCATTACACCATGGTACCCCTGGTACATGTTCCATGTACCACTGTATTGTGACCACTGTCACCATCAACCATACAGGTGACTGAGAACTCTATCCAGGCCAGTTATGCATGTGCTGTGTGCAACCCACCTGTAACACAATGGACACACTGACAAGGTAGTTAGCACTGACAGGCCCAGGTCTCTCAGATGTGTTTCTCACTGTTATGTGTTTGTCAATGTGTACATGACGGTATGTCACACTATGTATTGCCCATATGCAACCATCACATCCCCCATTACCATACAGTACATGCCTGGGGATTTTCTGCATGTAACATGTAACCTGGAACACACATCATCCTAAAAGCTGTGTGGTGTGTGCAATTAAAGCCACACACATCAGTAGCATTACATACCTAGATAGGGGTGTAGTTCCGGTTTTGCCGAGTAAGAGTGTGCATGTATGTGGAGGGATCCACTTCAGGTTGCAGAATATACATGTCCCAGGGGGTCATCTGTCCAAGAACTGTGTGGCATATGCTAACATGTCACAGGTATCATCCTGTGGACACGTATTCCATCTCAACTACGGTTAGTTGTGTAAATGGCCTCTACTCACTGTATAGGTGTGCAGCAATACAGGGGTTGGTATATGTAGCTGGGTGTGGCTGTTGGGGACACAGAGAACATTATTGCTGTTAATGTTCAGTGTATCCACCCATCTAGCTGTCCATAATACTGTACAGTTTATGTTAACAGTTTAGGTATTTGTCTATCACACTATCTGTGGATCTACAGCACCTCTCACCCTCCAAAGGGTAGGGATGTGCCACCCACAGTAGCACACATATGTTTACTGTCTTGAGGACTGCACCACATTGGGGAAAGGAACATATACCCTGCCGGTACCATCATCAATGACATACGAGTAGTGGACTGCTTATCCCACAATGTGTTGTTCTGCATAGTCTGGCTTGGTGAAATTGCATAGGCTACAATGAGTTCCCTGCAGAGATACATGCATCCATGTGTACAGTATTCCCTGTGTAGTGCATCAACACTTAAGCCTCTGCATGTGTCATACACAAACATGGTGTGTGTACCACACAGTACAACTACCATTGTCCAATGTAGAAGGGCTGCTAACAGCAGGCACAATGCACTCACCTGTATACACCACCCCGAGACCTATCGGCCATGTGGCACAGGTGGTAACTGTTATACAGACCTGTGATGTGTTCACCTGTACCCAGGATATGGCACAGCCAAGGTGTCAGCACACTGTCATACCCCTTGTGGGATTTGGCAGCAGACCATCCCCCTGCTGACACAGACACCTACAACACAAATGGATAACATTATGGAGACTACAATCACTCAGTGTTAATAACAGCTATAACGCATCATGGCTGGACAGCTACCCTACCTGACATGTAAGCATTAAACATTACTACTGACAACATGTTACACAGCAGTACATTGGTACACTGTAGAACAATCACGGTGTGCATCAGGAACATAGTAGCCTGTCTCTGCATCAATGTTATAAATGACAGGGATGTGGCACAGGTATCATCATATGCAGACTGTGTGGTGGTGTTTTTCCAGAGACCTAGGCTGGGCCATACAGTTGACACCATGTGTGTTAGTGAGGGATTTTAATCACAGATATGGCCATGGTGATGTGGTGTGTGTAGGTATGGGGCTGCCTTAGGTGTGTTTGTATTGTGTGTAAGTATGCATGCACACAGTTCTGCCATGTTGCTGCCCTATACAGATGTTTGTTGGACAGCTGCAGACCATACCTGGCAGAGTGTGCAGTTCACCGCCTACAGCCATGGACACAAGAACTGTGCATGCCAGGGGTTCCACGGGCATGGCCAGGTAAAAGCCACAATATGGTACTCTCCCCTGATGATGACATATATCTGCTGGAACCAGGTCCCTCCTGAGACTCGACAGGGCTATGTGCATGTGGCCTGCTGTGTTATGGTGTAGACAGCGCCCCCCGGGGCTGGTACTGCTACTACGGGAGTGGCTTGATGTCCTTGCACGTCCACGTAGACCTCCAGATGCTGGTGTTCCTGGCCTACATCCACATGGCTGTCACACCACTCCCACCACATGCTCTAGCACGGACATTCCACGGTGGAGGAGTCCCACCATCTCACCGCACTGTCTATGCATGACTTGTGTAAATTCACTGAGGGCACCTGCAGGTTCATGGATGTTGTCACTTACAGACGAGACAGCAGCCCTCTGCAGCCTCAGACCCTGTCTGCTGTACCATTCCAAATGTGCCTGCACCTCCATGACAGCCTGAAACATGCGTCCGGTGGTACCAGATGTGGCATGTCCACCAGAGGCATGATGACCAGCAGCCCTCCCATGAGCACCCCTGTACATCTGCCTATGTGGTACCCTGCCAGACATCCAGCTATGTCAGCTATGTCCAGATACAGCAACCATAGATACCACACTGTCCTGTGCACTGCCACCAAAAGCCAACTGTCTCTCTGCTATGGCCACTGGTGATGGTGTATCTATAGGCACTGTGACTGTGTGCAGGGATCGGGTGGATAACAAGGGGAATGTCAACTAATGGTGCAGTTGTGGCATCAGACAGCCCCGCATGTGCATCAACACACCTATCATCATTGTCAGTGCCTGTATGGACACCAACATCTGATTGCCTGCAGGAGGGACCCTGGCCCACCTCACCACCTGTGAGGGGGAAACAAGAAATGCACTTTAAGACCTGTACATCATTGCTTAACAATGCACATATACACACACACACACACACGTGTGCACACGGACACACACACACGCGTGCACACAGATGGACACACACACACACACACACACACACACACACACACACACACACACACACACACACACACACACACACACACACACTGACATTCCACCATAATACCTACCTGTCCCTGAGTTTGCAGACTGTCCCGGGTTTATTAACTTGCGTTCTCCATCCTGCATCACACTTGAAAACTTACACTCATTAATACCAATCATTAACATATCATTCTTCTAATTGCCTAGACAAGTGATCACAAAACATGAGCTGTTACCCCATTACCTCTTTGACATGTTTGGAGTTGGTTTTACAAGGACTTACTGCTGTCATCCAGTGTTCACCCTGAGTTTGTCCATACATTGTGAGCATGGCCCCCATATGTTAGGGGCTACTACAGTCACTCAATAATGTCACACACTGGAGTGTCATATGTAACTATTGCTCAGTAGATGCAAGATCTGTTGCTCTATTAACCCATTATGTGGACAACAGTAATAATTGGATACACTCACTGGTGTTGTCTACTAATTCCCCAATGCACCTATAGTGCTGCATAGGTGGGTATTCTTTCACCTTTCTGCTGATTGCACTTGTAACAGTATACCTAGTGTTTTGATACACTCCCAATGCATGTTCCATGCTACAGACCTTATTATACAATCAGCTGCCCTGAAATTACATATCAGACAAGTACTCCTGGTGTCTCATGTGTCAGTCCATGTCCATGTACTGCATGATTTCAAAAGGAAGTCGGGATGTATGAACAACCCCACTATCACACATGTGCATAGATGGACACACGCACAAACACACGCATGCACACACACACACACACACACACACACACACACACACACACACACACACACACACACACACACACACACACACACACACACACACACACACACACATCCTACATACATCAACCCCCTCCACTCCACAAGATTGCACTTAAAGACAGAATAAACCCCCCACTCTCTCACACACACACTTACAGGTGAAGTTGCATGAAGGTGTTACACACATTCCTCCCATTACCCATCTGTCAACATGCATAACATATGGTACTCAATAGCATGCAGTGCAGCTATAGTTAATCCATGCTAGCAACAGTATACATATGTGTGATGCATGGGCTGTGTTAGTAAGTGATGCCCCTTCCCTTGGAAGCACTCAGTACCTCGACAGCTGCTTCCACTATATTGTAGCTGGGGTGTGTGCACACATATGCTTACAGTGTTTGTGAAGGTATGTATTCCCCATAGTTGCTGTCCTAACATACGGTTCCATATTACACACTCATTGCTCGTGTTAGGAATACATCGCATGTGGTAAGGTTTGTGGACTGCAGTATTGTGATATGCTGTAGTGTAGACCTGTAACAGTTACCATTCTAATACTGGTATACACAGTGTTTTAGCACTGTATAAGGGTGATGCTTTACATATGTCCCTACTGTAGGCCATTTGTCCCATCATTATGTTCATCTCTGTGCACACATTTTGCAATAACAGGATATTAGTTATACTGCAGGTGTCTGACATTCCCCTCAGATACATCATCATGGTGACCCTTGTGATGCAGTGAAGGTAACAGCAATAATATGTGAACATGTATGGCATGCATTATGGGTAGGTGTGTTAAATGTATGCATGGAATATACCATGGCCATAACATTACCAGTGTATTGGCAAACTCAAACAAACACCACACTAACCAGCTACATGTTGCTGCCATGGAGGTATACCAGAAGGACCTACATAGGTGTGTGAGAGATGTGATGTCAGTAGCTGCACCTGTGGCTTTGGTACAGGGTGGGAGCAGCATTACAGTTCATCAGCAGTACAAGCCCACAATACTATGGATTATGTACATCTGTTCATTACTACAATGCAGCAACAGAGTACATATTTTGTATGTCACATATGCATGATTAAACTCTACAGATGCAGATGGATCTGCAACAGTGGTCTACTGATAGGCCCTGGGACCTTATCTGCATGCTCCTCATCCATTGTGTGGGTAGCACCCACCTCCACAATGCTAACTGATGGAACATGCCTTTGCTGGCAGGCAGGTGCACCGAGGCTGGCGAGGAGCTCCTCTACATGTGTCGGGGAGGGAGGATGGCATGACCCCCCCCGATCCCCCCTGACTGCAGCAGCATGACAACGGGCATTGCGAAGTAGGTCAGTGGTACAATGCCGGACCTGCTCATAACTACGGTTATGCAGTCCGACATCATTTACCCTGTGGACAAGATCATTCCACAGGGCAATCCGCTCCTGCTGGCCATGGGCTGTTCTGCCGAACAACACCTGGTAGTGCTGCACCAGCTGTGATATGATGACATCTGTCTCCCCTGCCATGTAACTGGGGAGCTTTTCCCTGGACATCTTGCCTGAAAGACATAACAATGGAAACAGGTCTGAGGACCTCATACAGCAAGGTTGTCATAGTTTTTAATACAATCTCTGCCCCCTCCCCATATCTGCAACAACAATCTGATCAAACAACTCGATTGATATGTCTACAGAATAACTACCATTGGGACATATATCGTATTGTACAACTCTTTGTGCTATATGTTTGTAGTCATATTCCCTGTGGGGACATTATCATTGGTGGCCTGTTACAGACAATGTCACCTGCATGCAATTGTAAGGGCCACTATGGTTCCATATATGCATGTGGTCTGTTTGCTATGTGATTGCTGCAAGCCTGTCATTTTGTGTTATGGGGATATCTATGCATGCTGTTGGACATAATCCGGGAATGTCTGAAACACACAGTCGCTGCTGCCCAAAGGTCTTCTCCAGAAACAAATAAAGTGAAATTGCAGAAACAAACTGGAAGTCGACCACCACAATGAATGGATAAAAGTATTTAATATGAACAGATAAGCGCTTTCACGTGTACCAAGACACGCTTCTTCAGATCCTTACAATAATAATCCGGGAATGTGTGGACTATTACTACCCACATATGTTCTTTAACAGTGACACAATAGCATGTTTAGGGAACATTTGCCTGCAGTACCACCTCTCCCACCTCATCTGGCCATGTTACCAGGCTAGATCACATGTGTGACCCACCCTGGGGCTTCTGCATCTACTCGTCCTGCACTACCTTCAGGTGGAAACACCTCAGGGGATGGTGTGTCCCCCAGGAGCATACACAGACATGATCCTGTCACCCAGGTCAGGTCCAGGGTCTGGTGCATCGGGAGCTCCACAGAGACATGAGGGATATGCTACAGCACCTTGAGGGCCTCTGTACACACTCACGTAGTCCGCATGCCCCTCCTGTTCAGCCTCCAGCCCAGGCACCTTCAGGGCCATGAAGCTGATGTAGTGACTGGCCATGGGTGGGGGCCTTAGTTCCATTGTTTCCATATGGGGGCTCATGGGGCTTCCACATCACAGACACCACTCCCCATCCAGGGTGTTTACCCACCAAGTGTCATTTACTGCCCCATAGGCTGTCTTCTCTATCTGCCAACTCAACGTACCTCCACATATATACCTGCTATCCTTCACCATTTTCCCAATCCCACCTTTGCAAACAAGGGCAATGTGTTCCCAACATGGGGTTCACACCAGACATAACCATTCATTATGCACACACTTAATGCTCTCTCTCTCTCTCTCTCTCTCTCTCTATATATATATATATATATATATATATACATGTGTGTGTGTGTGTGTGTGTGTGTGTGTGTGTGTGTGTGTGTGTGTGTGTGTGTGTGTGTGTGTGTATTGATATGCGTGATGTTCCCCCACATGAATCATGCAGCACTGTCATGCAAAAGTAGGGAACATGTATTTATATACATATGTGTGTGTGTGTGTTTGTGTTTGTATATATGTAGACATACATATATATATATATAAAAGTAAAATGCCAGAGCATACACAGGAACACAAATGGCAGATGTTCTCCAATAAAAAGCACAGGTCCAGATATGTATGCCAAAAAATGTAGGTACGAAGTCTCCAAGAGTTAGTATAAAACTTCTTTATTGCACATAAAGAAAGCGCTTTCACCCGTAGGCTTCTTCAGACTATTACACTCCATATAAAAAACAGTTCCTTTATATAACAGGAAATCACTGCTGATAGGTCAAAAACTTTCCCACACTTTTTCAAATTCCCAGAGCATTCTTGTTACTCTAGATGTTACCAGTTTATTTACTGTTATACCTAATGATCTAGGTGTGGTTAGAGTGCAACATTATTTAAAGAATAGGTCAGAATTGGATGATAAGACTATAGATCTTCTAGCATTATTTTTGGAAACGGTGCTCTCTAACAACTTGTTTGTTTTTGATGACAATGTTTATTTGCAAAAGGATGGCGTAGCTATGGGCACTTCTTGTGCCAATAGCTACGCAAACATTGTAATGGCTGATTGGGAGGAAGAATTGTTGTTCCCTTTAGGGAGCTTCCAACAGCATGTTGGATTTTATAGAAGATTAGATGACCTCTTCCTGATTTGGAAGGGTGATGAAACCAGCCTCTTGGGATTTGTGCATACTATAAATAGTTTGACGAGGTTTCTTAGGTTTTCTTTTTGTTTTTCCTCTACAGATATATCTTTTTTGGATGTTAATATTACTAGACTTGAGAATGGGCTCTTGAACACCTCAGTTCATAGGAAAGCTTGTTATAGAAACACCTTGTTACACAGGCACAGTATGCACCCTAAGTATGTTTTTGACAATGTAGTAAAAGGCCAGATGATGCGAGCTTCTAGACTCAATCCTACACATGGAGGTTTCTCACAGGAGTTATCTGAGCTTAAGCATAGGTTAACTGAGAGATGTTATAATGAAAGTGACATTGATAAGACTGTCGTTGAAGTGAATGAACTCAGACAATCAAGGGCACGTCCTTACTTTTCTGAGTGGGATGAGATCGAATATGACACTAAAACTATTAAAACTAGTGAATTAAGGTTGCCTTTATACTTTACTAAAGATGTGAAGCAGGTTACAGAGGTAATAGGAAAACACTGGGATACCCTCCTACTTGATAATGATGTCAGTGACGTCGTAGGACCTGTACCCAAATTTGTTTATAAGAATAAGCTTAACCTAAAACGCATGTTGTGTCATAATTTAATGGTCAGTCAGTGCATGCCTGATGTCCGTGATTATAACACCTCTCCTTGTAATGATTGTAATCAGTGTCAATATATTGACACTGATATGAGTTTTATACATCCTGTTACTGGGCAGGAGTATTTCTTTCACACCAAGACGAACTGCTTGAGCACCAATGTGGTCTATCTTGCTAGATGCTTATCTTGCACAGCATTTTATATTGGAAAGACTTGTAGACAACTAAGGGAACGCATTAGAGAGCATGTGTACCATATACGCCTAGGCTCTGAACATAATGCCTTGGCTAAACATGTCATGTGTATGGAATTTCCATTCTTTTAAGTTCTGTGTTATACACAGAACAATTTCTAATGTCAGAGGGGGGGACATTGATAATTATACACAGGAATGCGAATTGAGATGGATCATTCGCTGTAGAGCAGATAAGTCCCCTGGTCTTAATGACAAGGTTCAATTACAGCCCATTTTACGTAAGAGAAAGTTGCCCAAGTCCAAACATCACTAAGCCTTTATAATTATTTTACATATATATATATTTATGTTTTAATCCATTTTATTATTGTCTTGTTTATCTGAATATATATAATGTATTCAAATATATGTATTTTTAGGGTCCTAAGAGATATATTGTAGTATAGTTCCTTTTTTGAATCATTTTTTAGTTATTGGGAATGTTTAGCTTTAAATGCTCTGGGAATTTGAAAAAGTGTGGGAAAGTTTTTGACCTATCAGCAGTGATTTCCTGTTATATAAAGGAACTGTTTTTTATATGGAGTGTAATAGTCTGAAGAAGCCTACGGGTGAAAGCGCTTACTTTATGTGCAATAAAGAAGTTTTATACTAACTCTTGGAGACTTGACCTACATTTTTGGCATACATATCTGGACCTGTGCTTTTTATTGGAGAACATCTGCCATTTGTGTTCCTGTGTATGCTCTGGCGTTTTACTTTCCTATTTTATATTGTTCTGCTCACAGGAACGCTTATCCCCTTGCTGGTTCTACTATTTTTTGTTGGTTTACATACATATATATATATATATATATATATATATATATATATATAGATATATATATATATATATTATGAGTTGTATATATATATATATATATATATATATATATATATATATATATATATATATATATACACACATATATACATACATACATATGGGTGTCTGTATATCTGTAGACATACATGTGTATATATGTATACATATATATATATATATATATATATATATATATATATATATATATATATATATATATATATACACACACACACACACACACACATATATATGTGTATATATATATATATATATATATATATATATATATATATATATATATATATATATACATATATATGGGGAGCATTCAGACATCAGGTCCACACTCTCTAACTCTCCTTTCTGCAGAGCTGCACTGTTCTGCCTTGCTACAACTCAGACAGGTGTCACATGTGGACACAGCCTAACCTTGGTGGGTGTATATGGGGAGAGATTGCAGGTAAAACTATTACACACCTATGATGTTTGTGCATGCTACATTACACATTGGCATGACTGTCCTGCAAGTGGTGAGCTGATCTGCACAGTTGACAGGTATGTCCCACTGCCCACAGGGACAGACACTATTGTCCATAGCAGTTGTTCAGCAGGACATCATTACAAGAACAACTCCTGATGGCACATATAAATCATTCCACATTATCTATCCCATTATTATAGACCAAGTACTATATCCAATCACATGCATTTATATTTCACATACCTGCTGTAGGATGGTTGTCTCTTCTGGATACCAATTCCTGTAGTCCTTTGCTGTTACTTTTTTTTGGTCATTTTTTCTCTTTCCCTGTCTCTCTCTGTGTCTTACTCCACTACAGGGATAGAACTCCTTTGAATAGATTACAGCATGGCTTTTGCAGGTGATGCACATGATCAGGTGATGGCCTCTACACCAGTCAGTGGCCAACACTTGCTACCTGCATGCAGCCTGCTGTGTAGTACTTCCAATTAGCACTGTCATGGCAACCCACTACTATAAATTACTGACTCATGTGAGTGTTGTCCCTTAACCTTTCAATTATGGAGGACATTCTTCCTGTGTGTGGGCAGCAGTGTTACAGACAGCAGGTAGCAATACCTCTTACAAGAGGACTTGCAGACACAGGCCAACTACATATTTGTACAAGGTTCCAGACCTACAGACAGTGTGAGTAGTGTTATATGCATTGTATACTGCGGGTCTTACAGGGTTTGTGTGTACATACTAGTTTAGCATTGCATGCAGTCTGTCTGCATAGCTCTCAACTGTGAGCCTATCCGCATGATGGCCAGAGGATTGCCTGTTAGGTTTTCTCTGTGCACCACACAGGTCTTGTCTCAGATATATCACTGGCATTCTGTTAAGTGCTATCATTACATAGCTACGTCCACTTGTACTTTTGACATTATAATCCTGCATATGGGTATGTTGCAACCAATCCTGTAACACCAGTGACGTCCACAGTGTGTAAC
>NC_056733.1:724769210-724834210 GCF_019279795.1 Protopterus annectens
AGTGGGTTGTTTTGAGACTTCGAGGATACCACGGAGATTACTTGTTTTTTGGATGATATGACTGACAAACCTCGATGCTTTGCAAGAGATAGCCTGCATCTGTCACCCCTGGGCTTTTGGATATTGGCCAAGGCTCTTGCCACCCTCATAGTGCCTTTTTAGACAGTGCTCCAAAGATGAAATTACCACAGTAACAGCCACAAACAAATGCAGTCTGAGGGTCATGCTGCTCAATGCTAAAAGTCTAAATCTCAAAATGCACTCACTCGAATTACTCCTTAAAATGGAGAACATCGACATTTGTGCTTTAACACAGACCTGATTCAAGGCAGAAGAGAGCACCCATGTACTACCAGGCTGTAATTCATTCCACACCGTTCAGCCCCAGAAATTGGACCGAAGCTCCAAAGACAGTGGTTTTTCCATATTCATAAAGGATGCACACACCTCCAGACTGGTAGCCCAACATAACACATCAGAGATACTTCAGGTGCAGCTAACATTGGGTAATTCAGGTTGTAGCTTGCTATAGGTCCTCAACCATGACCCAAGACTCACACTCCATGTTTCTAAGCATCCTGGAGAATATTAGGGTCCAATCTAACACTCTCATACTAGGCGACTTCAACTACACCTCCATTAACTGGGAAAGCTACTCATGTACCAATGTACTTGCTCAACATTTCCTGGAATTCTTTAATTCCAATGCCCTGAACCAGCTGGTTCTTACCCCCACTAGAGGTAGCAACATCCTTGACCTGGTCATTACTATCATGGGCGATCGTTGCTCTTCACCAATAGTCAACTCCTCCCTGGTTAGATCCGACCACAAACTAATCACCTTGGAAATCCACATCCATCCCAGTGCCCCCACACACACACACACACACACACACACAAAGATAACCACCATGAAAAACTTCTCCAAAGCTAATTTTGGGCTCCTAAAAACAGAAGTGGCTAACTTCACAGCACCCATACAAATGGAGAATATTTGCATGACCGCCAAGTCATACAACTATGCACTATACGAACACGTACACAAATGCATGGATCTTGCCATACCCAATAGAACCAAGACGCTCTACTCAAAAAAAAAAAGGAAGCCAATCTGGTGGTCACCTGCCATAAAAAAACTCTACAACAGAAGGAGGAAACTGATGTGGAATAAGGTGAAGTCCCAAGACTGGAAAAACTTCCTTATCAGCCTCAATTAAAAGTTGAGATCCCTCATCAATTCCTCTAAAGCTAGCTATGAAAACAGAATTGCAGCAGATAGTAAAGAAAACCACAAGGCCTTCTATAGTTATGTAAAGAATCTCCATGGCAATGCCCAGATTTGCTCTGAGCTACTGCATAATGGTACCTCCTATACAGAGCCAACAGATATTGCCAATATACTGGCCGACAGATTCAGTGCCAAGTTTCCCCATCTCCCCCCAAAGGACCAATCACAATACCAGCAGATTGGCAGGCACCCAGTATTACCGCTGCACAGGTTAAATCAGCACTGTCCAAGGCCAAGAATACAGCTTCTATGGAACCTGACAATATCCCTGGCTGAGTTCTACATGAACTACAGAGTGAACTGGCACCTCACCTGTGTGCTCTGTTCAATCACAGCCTCACCTCAGGCTGTGTCCCTACTGAATGGCACACTGCTACAGTCATCCTTTGCCACAAAGAAGAAAGTGACCACAGACCCTGGGAACTATTGCCCCATTAGCCTGACAAGTCTGATATGCAAAGCTATGGAACACATCATCTGCACCTAATAAACAAGGATATAGGGAATCTCCAAATTCTGGATCCCACACAGTTTGGTTTTGTGAAGTGTAGATCATGCCTGCGCAACCTGTTTGACTTCTTTGAGTCAGTTACCAGAGCTGTGTATGAAGGCAAGGTGGTTCATACAGCCTACCTTGATCTGGCCAAGGCCTTTGATACCATTTCCCACTCAAGAATCATAGAAAAAACTCAGTAAACTAGGCATCAACCCCTATATCACAAGGTGGGTTGCATATTGGCTCACAAATAGAACCCACAGTGTGAAAGTAGCTGACTCCAAGTAAGACTACTGACCAGTCACGAGTGGAGTCCCACAGGGGTTGGTCCCGGGTCCTCTCCTGTTTGGCAAATACTTCTCTGAAGTCCAGGCCAACATGAAGGGACTCTGTCTGACAAAGTTTGCAGATGACTGCAAGTTGGGAGCTATTATTAACTCCCCAAGTGATGTTGATATCCTACAGAAAGGCCTCACTGAGACCAATGACTGGTGTCTGAACCATAGCCTTAAGCTCAATGCCAAAACATGCGTGGTCATCCCCTTTGGAAAAAACCCGGTTCCCATGAATTACCACATCAATGGTAGTCCACTGAACACAGAAGGCGTTATAAGACATCTGGAAACACAGGTTGACAGCAACCTCTCTTTTGACCACCACATTGTCACTGTGGTCAGAAAGACCTTCTATGTGGCACATCTCATTACTAAGGGTTTTGCATCCAGGAAGAAAGAGGTCATTGTCTCCCTCTACTCTTTCCTCATTAGGCCAATCATTGAGTACAATGCCCCATTTGGCACGTACTTCACTAGACACCTGCAACAACTGGAAAGGGCACAAAATTACCTCACAAAGAGGATCCTAGGCCTTAAACACTTGTCCTATATGGACAGACTCAAAAAACTCCAATTATTCTCTATCTCATATCACCTACTTACTCTGCTTGACTAACAAAGATATGTCTGACCCAGTTCTGTTATAAATGCTACATCTAAAGAAATCCCAATCCCTCCACACCACATGCCCCAGTGACCTGAACCTCATTACCACAAATTTCAGAACATGCTGGAGAGACAGGTTCATAACCAAGAGACTGCCCATGCTATGGAACAGACTTCCTATAGATGTCAAACAGAGCACCTCACTGGCCCTCTTCAAGAGAAATCTGGATGACTGGATGGGAAATAGAAAATTCACCCCTGGGATCACTCCAGTGGCTCTACTCAACAGAAGCACTGGGAACTAAGGTTGTGTGGCACAATGCCAGGGTAATCCTATGGGTTAGGCTTGTAAAGACTCCAGGGCCATTAGCCTAGTACACACCTATGAACTTATGAACCTAAGTAAGTGGGCTGGTCACCAGACTCCTTTTCACCAGCCATCAAATCTCATTATGGAACACATACAGAATTATGCAGTGGTCTGAAAAAAAAAACTGTTACAACTGTATCACCTTCTGCTATCCCCACACCTTCCAATAATACAAAATAATCACTTTCAGATCCAAGTGTTCCCGTTCTATACATCCATTGACTTTTGTTCCACACAGCTAATTTACCACATTTTATCACACCCTGTATTGTTTACATTTTCCCTTTCTCTCTACATTTTCCCCTTAAATTTCATCATGTTTTTTTTACTTTTCAAGAGAGTTTCCAACCTCCATCCTCCATACCATAAGATCTCCTACAGTTATAATTTTCATGTTAACCACCACACAGTCTTAATATATGATGAAACAGATTATCTATTTTATTGTTAGTTACATATGCTTATAATGCTATTATTTTATAAACATGTTCTCTCCATCTCAGACCCACAACAGTTAACCTTCCCATCTTACCAACATTACATCTATTTGTACTGTTATTTTTTTTTTCACACAACACAGACACTCCAGAACAAAGTTCACTTCCTAAGTTGCGTATTATATTGCCACCCCACAATTTTTATGTTTGCAGTCTTTCTTCACTTCTCAGAAATCTTACATCCTCTAACAGAACACCATCCACATCATATTTAGCACACCATTCCAGTATCCCTATCCTTCATGCACTGTTAGTAATACTGTCCATATTTACTGAAAGTATTCTAAAACTATTGCTTTTCCTTGTTTTTTCATTTAGGAGTAATATTTAAAATTTTTTGTTTTCTTATTTTTACTCTTTCTGCAATTGAACATTTTTTCCTAGTTTAATATACAAATAATTATTGATCCTCAGAATCAAAATTTTCACTGGCCAGAACTTCAAAAAATAATCTCTCTTCTCCCAAACTCTCTTCCTACATGTATTCTCCTCACCCCCCTATATTGTTTCTTCCGTCTACAGATCCCCATTCAGCTAGTCCACCATCTCCCCCAGCTTTTTGTATATTTTCTTCTCTTTCCCTTTCTTTTTCATTATTTACTGTTTGCTTCCATGGTGGTGCAGTGGTAGTGTTGTTGCCTCACAGCAAAAGGTTCTCCTGTTTGATTCTCAGCTTGGGTTAGGAGTGCCTTCTATGTGGAGTCTGCATGTTCTCCCTGTAGTCAAGTGGGTGTTTGAAAGACATGTGTTAAATGGGTGTGCCTTCGTTGAAGGTTGGGTGTCAGGCTGGCAACTCGACACCAAAACAACTGCCAATCATTAGTGGACTGGAGTTCCACTGTGGTGACCCCTAACCAGGAAAAGACAAATAACAACTGTTTGCTCTCGTCAAGCCATACAAAAGTGTCTCTTTTCTTAAACATCCTGAATTCAGGCACACATCTTCTTGCACTATGTCCTTTCTCCCCATACTATTACATTGAATGTTGTCACAATCATTAATTAAATGAAAAAAGCCACCACAAAATAAATATGATTTAGGCTGGATAGCATATGTAATCTCCTCTGTGCCATAAAAATTGTACTTGGCAAGGGTTTCACCATGCTTTTTTTACTTTTTAAAACAGTTTTCAGCCTCCAGCCTACATACCATAAGTTTCTTTCATCTCTAGTTTTCACAATTTCATCAAAAGTTTCATACAGACCTTGCATGCATTTTTAACATCATCTTCTTTCAGTTCATCAGTTCTAAACTGCACAATAACATTTTTTAACATTTAAGTTACTACCAGAAAACAAATAGCTGTAACGTGAATAAATGTCCTTTTGTTACAGTTCTAGAAGGTTCATCATCCCTCCCTCAGTTTCAAATGTTAAGGTACAAAAAGCCTCTGTCGCAATACGTATAAATGAACGAATTCCATGACCTTTAAAACCCAGAAGAGTTTCCAAATTGTCCCATACATAATATTTGTCTATTACAGTGACTTTTTATTGTCACAGTTGGTCTTCCCTTCTTTTTAAAAACAATTTTACTTATAGTTTGCTGCAGCACCTCTTCTGTGACTGTTACATACATTCTAGTTACTGCACTATCTGCTGCCACAAAACCAGACATCTTATCAATGGGTTTTTGCTTTATTCTTTAACTTTCTCCCACTGCTGTGTATTAAGTATTTTCTGCTACCCATCAACTGTTTTCTTTGCCACATTACCATCCTCAGCATCTCCAAAAAGGTTATCTGCCATCTCAACCCATGAAACAGCAGAACTGTCACTTGGATCATCCTGCTTGATGATTTTTAACAGAACATCATCTGCAAACCCTCCTGATACCAGTTCTGTTATCTACACCACTTCAACAGACTTGCTTACTTCCTTCTGCAAGGAGACAGATAAATGTTCCTTATTTGTAAAATCCATCACACAGGAATTTTTGTTGACATTCTGAAGGCCCATATCAGACAAAATTTTCTCTAAATTCTCACTTTCCACTTCCAAACACTCCACACCTTTTCTCTCCTCCTCCATGCTGCTGCTTCCCTTAGGCCTCTGTCTAATTATTCCAGCTCTCTGGAGCTATCTAGCAGCTGCAAAGAGTAATGGATGATGCCCTGGCTAAATTGCACCTAGTAGAAATACCACTGGGTCTCCCATGACGAGAGGCTACTAACCTAGTGGAACTAACCTGGCCAACAATTGGTAAATAAATAAAGTACAGGAACACCTTCCTCCCACTCAAGTAATCAGACAAAAGTGGAAAGAGAGAATATATCAGCAAACTTCCAGAAACAGGATTCACTTAAAATTAGAAGCCTTTTTTGCATCAGAAATAAAATTACAGTGACTTTGGCACAGCGATGAAGCTTGAGCACATAAAATCATGCAAACAGCTGTTATGCTAGGCATGTAAATCTTCTCCTCTTAATGAAGAGGGTCATGATACGTTTATGTACACACACATACTGAACAGTCTGTGATATGTCAGCACTGTTGAATGTTATTGGTGTACAGGATTGTGGTCTGCTGCACAAATTGATTCTTCCACTTAAACCATGTAAAAAATCTTATAAGGAAATGGTAGCAATTTTGCAAGATCATGTTCTGGGTCCCTAAAAGAAAATAGGGGACAAATTAAAAAATGATCACAAGGCTAAGATAAATGAATAATTAAATTCAGAACCAAACTGAATAGGTTGGTAATGGTTGTCACTTTCGTGGGACTGTGGTAAATAACATAAAGACAGATGTGTATAGGTTCAAATGTTCATAGGAATGTTACTAGGCTAATGGCCCTAGGGCCTTTACAAGCCTAGCCACGTAATACTTGTGTTTCTTAATTGAAAATGGTTCCCTAAATGACCATTGTTAGATGGTTTGACTGTCTGCAGAGTGAATTTATGATCAGCACTGGCTGTTCCTGTCCATGAGAGACATGGGTGCCATCCTAGGAATGCTAGGGATGAATTTACGGTCTTCAATCCAGTTGTCCAGGTAACACTTAAATACAATCATTGAGGAGCTCTGCTTAATATGAATTGGGAGTTTATTTCAGAGTATCAGCAGTCTCTGGGAGATATATATGTCTCTCCAGCATGTTTTATTAAGTCACTGGCTAGGTTGAATTCTCTGGAGTGAGTGACTTTTGTCCTATTTGATTTGTGGAGGTGCAGAAGTTCCAAGAGGGCAGGGTCAGAGACTGCTCTGTAGGCCAGACACAAGTCACCTGTCAGCAGCCTGTAGGACACAAAGTACAGTGGCAGGGTTTTCAGTCTTTCCATGTAGGTCATATTTTGGAGTCCCTGAATTCTCTTGGATAGGAACCTCTGTGATCTCTCCAGCTGCTGCAGGTGTCTGGTGAGATACATACAAATGGGATCATTATAATCTGTTAGTAGTTTGATGAGGGGGAGAACGGAGGAGTACTCCACCCTCATCCTTAGTCTTGGATGCAATACCATTATTTATGAGATGAGCAACATAAAAGGCTTTCCTTCCCACTGTGGACACATGGTGATCAAAGTTTAGACTGCTATCAACTTGTGTTCCCAAATCACATAGCATTGAGTTAAAGCTTAGGGGGTGCTGTCTATATTGTGATTTGCAGGGGCTACCTCTTTGCCAAATGGGACAAGGATGCACTTTTGTGCATTTAGTTTTAGACCATGCTTTGGCACCAGTCATTTGTCTGTGTAATATGCTTATATCTTTATGGGACTCAGTGATTGCTGTCAGTTTGCAGTCATCTGCAAACTTGGTAAGCCACAGGCCATCTACTTTTGCCTGGACTTCTGAGAAATAGATTCCAAACAGCAGAGGGCACAGCATAGAACCTTGTGATATGTCACTGGTAACTGTTCTACTGGTAGAGGTGGAATCCGTAACTTTGATCGTATGGTTTCTGTCTGTGAGTCAGTTGGCTGCCCATCTAGTGATACATGGGTTAATTCCCAGTTTTTTTTTAATTTCTCCAAGTCTTTTGGGTTTCTAATACCATGCCAGGAATGAACCCCATTCCTAAGTCAAAGTACAATTAAAGTTCACGAAATTAGTATTATTTCAGTCTTTGATGTCAGCCAGAGGTGTTCTTCTCAGCACCTGCAGCATGCCCAATAATGACTCCTTCTGCAATTTGTATGGGGTTACATGTATTGGTAATGTGTCTAAATATGACTGCAGTTTTTTTTTTAATAAGACGCATTGCTCCTACTATTATTGGAACTGTCTAGGTATCTTTTTTTCCACACTGCTCTCATTTCTACCTGCAAATTCTGATAATTTATGGCTTTGTGTCTCTCTATAAGCAAGACACTGTAGTCACCAGGTGTGGTGATTTCAATGATCAATGCTACTTTTGTCTTCTTTTCATGGACCACAGTATCCAGTTTTCTAGAATCTATCATTTGAACTGTTGGTAATGCGTGATCTCATGTAATATAAACTTCATCATTTTCTGTGATGCTTTGTGGCTCATGTTTCCAGTGTTTTTCAGCCACTTCAATACCATAATGTTTGCACAATCCACAGTGCAACAGTCTTGCCACAGTATTATGCCTTTCAGCATACAGTCCTTCTGCTATTAGTATGTCACAACCAGCAATGGGGTGTGCAAATGTTTCCAATTCTGTTTTACAAAACGTACATTTGTCTGTTTCTCCCACATGTTCAATGGACTACCTCTCCTTAACCATTTCTGATCAACATGAGGTTCTTCCAGAAGTTTTCTATACTTGCAAATATATTTATGCATTTTCCACAATTCTTGCCTTCTAATCTGGTTCCTTTCCTTATATTTTTTCTTTTGTTATTTGGCGCATTCAGTTGCTGCCTGATTTTTATCTACTTCTGGTTTGATTTCCATTCCTGATTGATGCCAATATGCTTCTGCTAGCCAAAGTAGGGATGTCATCTTAGATTTAATCTCCTCATATTTATGTATTTATTTATTTATTTATTTATTTATTTATTTATTTGCAGTTTGTTAACTGGGAAAGCCCATTGGGCCAAAATGAGCCCGTTTTCAATGGAGGCCCAGGGAGAAAAGTTCCATATACAATTATGACAAAGCTAATATCAACAAAGTTAAGTGCAACACAATTTTAAAAACTACTAAAAACACAGTAATATAGAAGACAGAATAATAACATTTGAGCAAGGTGATGTAACAAAACATTTTAATGAAATTAAAACATAAGTATTTTGGAGTACATAAGTATAATTTGGAGTGGAGGCACTTATCCGCTCAGAGTTTCACAAAGTGAGAGGTAGGAAGAGATAGAGGAAGAGAGTAGAACAGTGAAAGGTGAATAGGCTGAGTTATGAGAAAGGAAAAATGGAGAGGGAGTGGGAATATAATGAAGGGAGTCACTAGGGTGAGTTATGCGATAGGAAAAAGGGAGAGGGAGTGGAAATGAACACTAGGGTGAGTTATGAGATAGGAAAAAGGGAGAGGGAGAGGAAATGAAATGAAGGGAGTCACTAGGGTGAGTTATGATAAGGGAGAGGGAGAGGGAGTGGAAATGAAATGAAGGGAGTCACTAGAGTAAGTTATGAGAAGGGAAAAGGGAGAGGGAGTGGAAATGAAATGAAGGGAGTCACTAGGGTGAGTTATGAGAAAGGAAAAAGGAGAGGGAGTGGAAATGAAATGAAGGGAGTCACTAGGGTGAGTTATGAGAAAGGAAAAAAGGGAGAGGGAGTGGAAATGAAATGAGGGAGTCACTAGGGTGAGTTATGAGAAAGGAAAAGGGAGAGGGAGTGGAAATGAAATGAAGGGAGTCACCAGGGTGAGTTATGAGAAAGGAAAAAGGGAGAGGGAGTGGAAATGAAATGAAGGGAGTCACTAGGGTGAGTTATGAGAAAGGAAAAAGGGAGAGGGAGTGGAAATGAAATGAAGGAGTCACTAGGGTGAGTTATGAGAAAGGAAAAAGGGAGAGGGAGTGGAAATGAAATGAAGGGAGTCACTAGGGTGAGTTATGAGAAAGGAAAAAAGAGAGGGAGGAAATGAAATGAAGGGAGTCACCAGGGTGAGTTATGAGAAAGGAAAAAGGGAGAGGGAGTGGAAATGAAATGAAGGGAGTCACTAGGGTGAGTTATGAGAAAGGAAAAAAGGAGAGGGAGTGGAAATGAAATGAAGGGAGTCACTAGGGTGAGTTATGAGAAAGGAAAAGGGAGAGGGAGTGGAAATGAAATTAAGGTAGTCACTAGGGTGAGTTATGAGAAAGGAAAAAAGGGAGAGGAGTGGAAATGAAATGAAGGGAGTCACTAGGGTGAGTTATGAGAAAGGAAAAAGGAGAGGGAGTGGAAATGAAATGAAGGGAGTCACTAGGGTGAGTTATGAAAAAGGAAAAGGGAGAGGGAGTCACTAGGGTGAGTTATGAGAAAGAAAAAAGGGAGAGGGAGTGGAAATGAAATGAAGGGAGTCACTAGGGTGAGTTATGAGAAAGGAAAAAGGGTGATGAGTGGGAATGAAATGAAGGGAGTCACTAGGGTGAGTTATGAGAAAGGTAAAAGGGAGAGGGAGTGGGAATGAAATGAAGTAGTCACTAGGGTGAGTTATGAGAAAGGAAAAAGGAGAGGAGTGGAAATGAAATGAAGGGAGTCACTAGGGTGAGTTATGAGAAAGGAAAAAGGAGAGGAGTGGAAATGAAATGAAGGAGTCACTAGGGAGAGTTAAGAGAAAGGAGGAAATGGAGATGGAGTGGAAATGAAATGAAGGAATCACTCGGGTGAGTTATGATAAAGGAAAAAGGGAGAAGGAGTAGAAATGAAATGAAGGGAGTCACTAGGGTGAGTTATGAGAAAGGAAAAAGGGAGAGGGAGTGGAAATGAAATGAAGGGAGTCACTAGGGTGAGTTATGAGAAAGGAAAAAGGGAGAGGGAGTGGAAATGAAATGAAGGGAGTCACTAGGGTGAGTTATGAGAAAGGAAAAAAGGAGAGGGAGTGGAAATGAAATGAAGGGAGTCACTAGGGTGAGTTATGAGAAAGGATAAAAGAGAGGGAGTGGAAATGAAATGAAAGGAGTCACTACGCTGAGTTATGAGAAAGGAAAAAGGAAGAGGGAGTGGAAATGAAATGAAAGGAGTCACTAGGGTGAGTTATGAGATAGGAAAAAGGGAGTGGAAATGAAATGAAGGGAGTCACTAGGGTGAGTTATGAGAAAGGAAAAAGGAGAGGGAGTGGAAATGAAATGAAGGGAGTCACTAGGGTGAGTTATGAGAAAGGAAAAAGGGAGAGAGAGAGTGGAAATGAAATGAAGTGAGTCACTAGGGTGAGTTATGAGAAAGGAAAAGGGGGGATTGGAAATGAAATGAAGGGAGTCACTAGGGTGAGTTATGAGAAAGGAAAAAGGGAGAGGGAGTGGAAATGAAATGAAGGGAGTCACTAGGGTGAGTTATGAGAAAGGAAAAAGGGAGAGGGAGTGGAAATGAAATGAATGGAGTTACTAGGGTGAGTTATGAGAAAGGAGTAAATGGAGAGGGAGTGGAAATGAAATGACGGGAGTCACTAGGGTGAGTTATGAGGAAAGAAAAAGGGATATGGAGTGGAAATGAAATGAAGGCAGTCACTAGAGTGAGTTATGAGAAAGGAAAAAGGGAGCAGGAGTGGAAATGAAATGAAGGGAGTCACTAGGGTGAGTTATGAGAAAGGAAAAAGGGAGAGGGAGTGGAAATGAAATGAAGAGGTCACTAGGGTGAGTTATGAGAAAGGAAAAAGGGAGAGGGAGTGGAAATGAAATGAAGGGAGTCACTAGGGTGAGTTATGAGAAAGGAAAAAAGGGAGAGGGAGTGAAATGAAATGAAGGGAGTCACTAGGGTGAGTTATGAGAAAGGAAAAAAGGAGAGGGAGTGGAAATGAAATGAATGGAGTCACTATGGTGAGTTATGAGAAAGGAAAAAGGAGAGGGAGGAAATGAAATGAAGGAGTCACTAGGGTGAGTTATGAGAAAGAAAAAGGGAGAGGGAGTGGAAATGAAATGAAGGGAGTCACTAGGGTGAGTTATGAGAAAGGAAAAAGGGAGAGAGTGGAAATGAAATGAAGGGAGTCACTAGGGTGAGTTATGAGAAAGGAAAAAAGGGAGAGGAGTGGAAATGAAATGAAGGGAGTCACTAGGGTGAGTTATGAGAAAGGAAAAAAGGGAGAGGGAGTGGAAATGAAATGAAGGGAGTCACTAGGGTGAGTTATGAGAAAGGAAAAAGGGAGAGGAGTGGAAATGAAATGGAGTCACTAGGGTGAGTTATGAGAAAGGAAAAAGGGAGAGGGAGTGGAAATGAAATGAAGGGAGTCACTAGGGTGAGTTATGAGAAAGGAAAAAAGGGAGAGGGAGTGGAAATGAAATGAAGGGAGTCACTAGGGTGAGTTATGAGAAAGGAAAAAGGGAGAGGAGTGGAAATTAAATGAAGGGGTCACTAGGGTGAGTTATGAGAAAGGAAAAAAGGGAGAGGGAGTGGAAATGAAATGAAGGAGTCACTAGGGTGAGTTATGAGAAAGGAAAAAGGGAGAGGGAGTGGAAATGAAATGAAGGGAGTCACTAGGGTGAGTTATGAGAAAGGAAAAGGGAGAGGGAGTGGAAATGAAATGAAGGGAGTCACTAGGGTGAGTTATGAGAAAGGAAAAGGGAGAGGGAGTGGAAATGAAATGAAGGGAGTCACTAGGGTGAGTTATGAGAAAGGAAAAAAGGGAGAGGGAGTGGAAATGAAATGAAGGAGTCACTAAGGTGAGTTATGAGAAAGGAAAAAGGGAGAGGGAGTGGAAATGAAATGAAGGGAGTCACTAGGGTGAGTTATGAGAAAGGAAAAGGAGAGGGAGTGGAAATGAAATGAAGGGAGTCACTAGGGTGAGTTATGAGAAAGGAAAAAGGGAGAGGGAGTGGAAATGAAATGAAGGGAGTCACTAGGGTGAGTTATGAGAAAGGAAAAAGGAGAGGGAGTGGAAATGAAATGAAGGGAGTCACTAGGGTGAGTTATGAGAAAGGAAAAAGGGAGGGTGAGTGGAAATTAAATGAATGGTGTCACCAGGGTGAGTTATGAGACAGGAAAAAGGGAAAGGGAGTGGAAATGAAATGAAGGGAGTCACTAGGGTGAGTTATGAGAAAGGAAAAGGGAGAGGGAGTGGAAATGAAATGAAGGGAGTCACCAGGGTGAGTTATGAGAAAGGAAAAAAGGAGAGGGAGTGGAAATGAAATGAAGGGAGTCACTAGGGTGAGTTATGAGAAAGGAAAAAGGGAGAGGGAGTGGAAATGAAATGAAGGGAGTCACTAGGGTGAGTTATGAGAAAGGAAAAAGGGAGAGGGAGTGGAAATGAAATGAAGAGGTCACTAGGGTGAGTTATGAGAAAGGAAAAAGGGAGAGGGAGTGGAAATGAAATGAAGGAGTCACTAGGGTGAGTTATGAGAAAGGAAAAAGGGAGAGGGAGTGGAAATGAAATGAAGGGAGTCACTAGGGTGAGTTATGAGAAAGGAAAAAAGGGAGAGGGAGTGGAAATGAAATGAAGGGAGTCACTAGGGTGAGTTATGAGAAAGGAAAAAATGGAGAGGAGTGGAAATGAAATGAAGGGAGTCACCAGGGTGAGTTATGAGAAAGGAAAAAAGGGAGAGGGAGTGGAAATGAAATGAAGGGAGTCACTAGGGTGAGTTATGAGAAAGGAAAAAGGGAGAGGGAGTGGAAATGAAATGAAGGGAGTCACTAGGGTGAGTTATGAGAAAGGAAAAAGGAGAGGGAGTGGAAATTAAATGAAGGGAGTCACCAGGGTGAGTTATGAGAAAGGAGAAAAAAGAGAGGGAGTGGAAATGAAATGAAGGGAGTCACCAGGGTGAGTTATGAGAAAGGAAAAAGGGAGAGGGAGTGGAAATGAAATGAAGGGAGTCACCAGGGTGAGTTATGAGAAAGGGAAAAGGAGAGGAGTGGAAATTAAATGAAGGGAGTCACTATGGTGAGTTATGAGAAAGGAAAAAGAGAGAGGAAGTGGAAATGAAATGAAGGGAGTCACTAGGTGTGAGTTATGAGAAAGGAAAAATGGGAGAGGGAGTGGAAATGAAATGAAGGGAGTCAGTAGGGTGAGTTATGAGAAAGGAAAAAGGGAGAAGGAGTGGAAATGAAATGAAGGGAGTCACTAGGGTGAGTTATGAGAAAAGAAAAAGGGAGAGGGAGTGGAAATGAAATGAAGGGAGTCACTAGGGTGAGTTCTGAGAAAGGAGAAAAGGGAGTGGGAATGAAATGAAGGGAGTCACTAGGGTGAGTTATGAGAAGGAACAAAGGGAGAGGGAGTGGAAATAAAATGAAGGGAGTCACTAGGGTGAGTTATGAGAAAGGAACAAAAGAGAGAGGGAGTGGAAATGAAATGAAGGGTTCACTAGGGTGAGTTATGAAAAAGGAAAAAAGGGAGAGGGAGTGGAAATGAAATGAAGGAGTCACCAGGGTGAGTTATGAGAAAGGAAAAAGGAGAGGGAGTGGAAATGAAATGAAGGGAGTCACTAGGGTGAGTTATGAGAAAGGAAAAAGGGAGAGGGAGTGGAAATGAAATGAAGGGAGTCACTAGGGTGAGTTATGAGAAAGGAAAAAGGGAGAGGGAGTGGAAATGAAATGGAGTCACTAGGGTGAGTTATGAGAAAGGAAAAAAGGGAGAGGGAGTGGAAATGAAATGAAGGGAGTCACTAGGGTGAGTTATGAGAAAGGAAAAAGGAGAGGGAGTGGAAATGAAATGAAGGGAGTCACTAGGGTGAGTTATGAGAAAGGAAAAAGGGAGATGAAATGAAATGAAGGGAGTCACTAGGGTGAGTTATGAGAAAAGAAAAAGGGAGAGGGAGTGGAAATGAAATGAAGGGATTCACCAGGGTGAGTTATGAGAAAGGAAAAGGGGAGAGGGAGTGGAAATGAAATGAAGGGAGTCACTAGGGTGAGTTATGAGAAAGGAAAAAAGGGAGAGGGAGTGGAAATGAAATGAAGGGAGTCACCAGGGTGAGTTATGAGAAAGGAAAAAAGGGAGAGGGAGTGGAAATGAAAGGAGTTACTAGGGTGAGTTATGAGAAAGGAAAAAAGGGAGAGGGACTGGAAATGAAATGAAGGGAGTCACTAGGGTGAGTTATGAGAAAGGAAAAAAGGGAGAGGGATTGGAAATGAAATGAAGGTAGTCACTAGGGTCAGTTATGAGAAAGTAAAAAAGCGAGAGGAAGATGAAATGAAGGGAGTCACTAGGCTGAGTTATGAGAAAGGAAAAATGGAGAGTGAGTAGAGATGAAATTAAAGGAGTCACTAGGGTGAGTTATGAGAAAGGAAAAAAGGGAGAGGGAGTGGAAATGAAATGAAGGCAGTCACTAGGGTGAGTTATGAGAAAGGAAAAAAGAGAGGGAGTGTGAATGAAATGAAGGAGTCACTAGGGTGAGTTATGAGAAAGGAAAAGGGAGAGGGAGTGAAATGAAATGAAGGAGTCACTAGGGTGAGTTATGAGAAAGGAAAAGGAGAGGAGTGGAAATGAAATGAAGGAGTCACTAGGGTGAGTTATGAGAAAGGAAAAAGGGAGAGGAGTGGAAATGAAATGAAGGAGTCACCAGGGTGAGTTATGAGAAAGGAAAAGAGGGAGTGGAAATGAAATGAAGGAGTCACTAGGGTGAGTTATGAGAAAGGAAAAAAGGGAGAGGAGTGGAAATGAAATGAAGGGAGTCACTAGGGTGAGTTATGAGAAAGGAAAAAGGAGAGGGAGTGGAAATGAAATGAAGGAGTCACTAGGGTGAGTTATGAGAAAGGAAAAGGAGAGGGAGGAAATGAAATGAAGGAGTCACTAGGGTGAGTTATGAGAAAGGAAGGAGAGGAGTGAAATGAAATGAAGGAGTCACTAGGGTGAGTTATGAGAAAGGAAAAAGGAGAGGAGTGGAAATGAAATGAAGGAGTCACTAGGGTGAGTTATGAGAAAGGAAAAAGGAGAGGAGTGGAAATGAAATGAAGGAGTCACTAGGGTGAGTTATGAGAAAGGAAAAAGAGAGGTAGTGGAAATGAAATGGAGTCACTAGGGTGAGTTATGAGAAAGGAAAAAGGGAGAGGGAGTGGAAATGAAATGAAGGGAGTCACTAGGGTGAGTTATGAGAAAGGAAAAAAGGAGAGGGAGTGGAAATGAAATGAAGGGATTCACCAGGGTGAGTTATGAGAAAGGAAAAGGGGAGAGGGAGTGGAAATGAAATGAAGGGAGTCACTAGGGTGAGTTATGAGAAAGGAAAAAAGGGAGAGGGAGTGGAAATGAAATGAAGGGAGTCACTAGGGTGAGTTATGAGAAAGGAAAAAGGGAGAGGGAGTGGAAATGAAATGAAGGAGTCACTAGGGTGAGTTATGAGAAAGGAAAAAAGGGAGAGTGAGTGTAAATGAAATGAAGGAGTCACCAGGGTGAGTTATGAGAAAGGAAAAAAGGGAGAGGGAGTGGAAATGAAATGAAGGGAGTCACTAGGGTGAGTTATGAGAAAGGAAAAAGGGAGAGGAGTGGGAATTAAATGAGGGTAGTCACTAGGGTGAGTTATGAGAAAGGAAAAAGAGAGAGGAGTGGAAATGAAATGAAGGGAGTCACCAGGGTGAGTTATGAGAAAGGAAAAAGGGAGAGGGAGTGGAAATGAAATGAAGGGAGTCACTAGGGTGAGTTATGACAAGGAAAAAAGGGAGAGAGAGTTGAAATGAAATGAAAGGAGTCACCAGGGTTAGTTATGAGAAAAGAAAAAGGGAGAGGGAGTGGAAATGAAATGAAGGGATTCACCAGGGTGAGTTATGAGAAAAAAATAAAGGAGAGGGAGTTGAAATGAAAGGAGTTACTAGGGTGAGTTATGAGAAAGGAAAAAGGGAGTGGAAATGAAATGAAGGGAGTCACTAGGGTGAGTTACAAGAAAGGAAAAAAGAAAATGGAGTGGAATTGAAATGAAGAAAGTCACTAGGCTGAGTTATGAAAAATGAAAAAGTGTGCGGGAGTGGAAATGAAATGAATCAAGTCACAAGGGTGAGTTATGAGAAAGGAAGAAAGGGAGTGGGAATGAAATGAATCAAGTCACAAGGGTGAGTTATGAGAAAGGAAGAAAGGGAGTGGGAATGAAATGAAGGGAGTCTCTAGGCTGAGTTATGAGAAAGGAGGAAAGGGATTGGTAGTGGAAATGAAGGGAGTCACCTGGGTGAGTTATGAAAAAAGAAAAAGGAAGAGGGAGTTGAAATGAAATGAAGGGAGTCACTAGGGTGAGTTATGACAAGGAAAAAATGGAGAGAGAGTTGAAATGAAATGAAAGGAGTCACCAGGGTTAGTTATGAGAAAAGAAAAAGGGAGAGGGAGTGGAAATGAAATGAAGGGATTCACCAGGGTGAGTTATGAGAAAGGAAAAGGGGAGAGGGAGTGGAAATGAAATGAAGGGAGTCACTATGGTGAGTTATGAGAAAGGAAAAAAAGGGAGAGTGAGTTGAAATGAAATGAAAGGAGTCACCAGGGTTAGTTATGAGAAAAGAAAAAGGGAGAGGGAGTGGAAATGAAATGAAGGGATTCACCAGGGTGAGTTATGAGAAAGGAAAAAATGGAGAGAGAGTTGAAATGAAATGAAAGGAGTCACCAGGGTTAGTTATGAGAAAAGAAAAAAGGAGAGCGAGTGGAAATGAAATGAAGGGATTCACCAGGGTGAGTTATGAGAAAGGAAAAGGGGAGAGGGAGTGGAAATGAAATGAAGGGAGTCACTAGGGTGAGTTATGAGAAAGGAAAAAAGGAAGAGGGAGTTGAAATGAAATGAAGGGAGTCACCAGGGTGAGTTATAAGAAAAGAAAAGGAGAGCGAGTGGAAATGAAATGAAGGGATTCACCAGGGTGAGTTATGAGAAAGGAAAAGGGGAGAGGGAGTGGAAATGAAATGAAGGGAGTCACTATGGTGAGTTATGAGAAAGGAAAAAAAGGGAGAGGGAGGGCAAATTAAATGAAGGGAGTCACTAGGGTGAGTTATGAGAAAGGAAAAAAGGGAGAGGGAGTTGAAATGAAATGAAGGAAGTTACTAGGGTAAGTTATGAGCAAAGAAAAAGGGAGAGGGACTGGAAATGAAATGAAGGGAGTCACCTGGGTGAGTTATGAGAAAGGACAACAGGAGAGAGAGTAGAAATGAAATGAAGTGAGTTAATAGGGTGAGTTATGAAAAAGCGAAACAGGGAGAGGGAGTGGAAATGAAATGAAGGGAGTCACTAGGGTGAGTTATGAGAATGGAAAAAGAGTGGGAGTGGAAATGAAATGAATGAAGTCACTAGGGTGAGTTATGAGAAAGGAGGAGAGGGAGTGGAAATGAAATGAAGGGAGTCACTAGGGTGAGTTATGAGAAAGGAAAAAAGGGAGAGGGAGTGGAAATGAAATGAAGGGAGTCACTAGGGTGAGTTATGAGAAAGGAAAGGGAGAGGGAGTGGAAATGAAATGAAGGGAGTCACTAGGGTGAGTTATGAGAAAGGAAAAAAGGGAGAGGAGTGGAAATGAAATGAAGGGAGTCACTAGGGTGAGTTATGAGAAAGGAAAAAGGAGAGGAGTGGAAATGAAATGAAGGAGTCACTAGGGTGAGTTATGAGAAAGGAAAAATGGATAGCAAGTGGGAATGAAATGAAGGGACTCACTACGGTGAGTTATGAGAAAGGAAAAGGAGAGGGAGGAAATGAAATGAAGGGAGTGATTAGGCTGAGCTATGACAAAGGAAAATGGGAGAGGAGTGGAAATGAAATCAATGGAGTCACTAGGGTGAGTTATGAGAAAGGAAAAAAGGGAGAGGGAGTGGAAATGAAATGAAGGGAGTCACTAGGGTGAGTTATGAGAAAGGAAAAAGGAGAGGGAGTGGAAATAAAATGAAGGAGTCACTAGGGTGAGTTATGAGAAAGGAAAAGGAGAGGAGTGGAAATGAAATGAAGGAGTCACCAGGGTGAGTTATGAGAAAGGAAAAGGGAGAGGGAGTGGAAATGAAATGAAGGAGTCACCAGGGTGAGTTATGAGAAAGAAAAAGGGAGAAGGAGTGAAATGAAATGAAGGGAGTCACTAGGGTGAGTTATGAGAAATAAAAAAGGGAGAGAGAGGGGAAGTGAAATGAATGGAGTCTCTAGGGTGATTTATGAGAAAAAAAGGGAGAGGGAGTGGAAATGAATTGAAGGGAGTCACCAGGGTGAGTTATGAGAAAGGAAAAGGAGAGGGAGTGGAAATGAAATGAAGGAGTCACTAGGGTGAGTTATGAGAAAGGAAAAAAGGAGAGGAGTGGAAATGAAATGAAGGAGTCACTAGGGTGAGTTATGAGAAAGGAAAAAGGGAGAGGGAGTGGAAATGAAATGAAGGAGTCACTAGGGTGAGTTATGAGAAAGGAAAAGGGAGAGGAGTGGAAATGAAATGAAGGGAGTCACCAGGGTGAGTTATGAGAAAGGAAAAGGAGAGGGAGTGGAAATGAAATGAAGGAGTCACTAGGGTGAGTTATGAGAAAGGAAAAGGAGAGGAGTGGAAATGAAATGAAGGAGTCACTAGGGTGAGTTAGGAAAAAAGGAGAGGGAGTGAAATGAAATGAAGGAGTCACTAGGGTGAGTTATGAGAAAGGAAAAAGGGAGAGGAGTGAAATGAAATGAAGGAGTCACTAGGGTGAGTTATGAGAAAGGAAAAAGGAGAGGAGTGGAAATGAAATGAAGGGAGTCACTAGGGTGAGTTATGAGAAAGGAAAAAGGCAGAGGCAGTGGAAATTAAATGAAGGGAGTCACTAGAGTCAGTTATGAGAAAGGAAAAAAGGTAGGAGTGAAAATGAAATGAAAGGCATTACTAGGGTGAGTTACGAAAAAGGAAAAAAGAGAATGAGTGGAAATGAAATGAAGGGAGTCACTAGGGTGAGTTATGAGAAAGGAAAAAGGGAGAGGGAGTGGAAATGAAATGAAGGGAGTCACCAGGGTGAGTTATGAGAAAGGAAAAAGGGAGAGGGAGTAGAAATGAAGGGAGTCACTAGGGTGAGTTATGAGAAAGGAAAAAGGGAGAGGGAGTGGAAATGAAATGAAGAGAGTCACTAGGGTGAGTTTTGAGATAAGAAAAGAGGAGGAGGAAATGAAAGGAAGGGAGTCATTTGGGTGAGTTTTGAGAAAGGAAAAAAGGAGAGGACGTGGAAATGAAATGAAGGTAGTCACTAGGGTGAGTTTTGAGAAAGCAAAAAGGGAGAGGACTGGAAATTAAATGAAGGGAGTCACTATGCTGAGTTATGAGAAAGGAAAAAAGGGAGAGGGAGTGGAAATGAAATGAAGGGAGTCACTAGGGTGAGTTATGAGAAAGGAAAAAGGGAGAGGGAGTGGAAATGAAATGAAAGGAGTCACTAGAGTGAGTTATGAGAAAGGAGAAAAGGGAAAGGAGTGGAAATGAAATGCAGGGAGTCACTAGGGTGAGTTATGAGAAAGGAAAAATGGGAGATGGAGTGGAAATGGAATGAAGGGAGTCACTAGGGTGAGTTATGAGAAAGGAAAAAAGAGAGGGAGTGGAAATGAAATGAAGAGAGTCACTAGGGTGAGTTATGAGAAAGGAAAAGGGAGAGGGAGTGGAAATGAAATGAAGGGAGTCACTAGGGTGAGTTATGAGAAAGGAAAAAAAGGGAGAGGGAGTGGAAATGAAATGAAGGGAGTCACTAGGGTGAGTTATGAGAAAGGAAAAAAAGGGAGAGGGAGTGGAAATGAAATGAAGGGAGTCACTAGGGTGAGTTATGAGAAAGGAAAAAAAGGGAGAGGGAGTGGAAATGAAATGAAGGGAGTCACCAGGGTGAGTTATGAGAAAGGAAAAAAGGGAGAGGGAGTGGAAATGAAATGAAGGGAGTCACTAGGGTGAGTTATGAGAAAGGAAAAAAGGGAGAGGGAGTGGAAATGAAATGAAGGGAGTCACTAGGGTGAGTTATGAGAAAGGAAAAAGGGAGAGGGAGTGGGAATGAAATGAAAGGAGTCACTAGGGTGAGTTTTGAGAAAGGAAAAGGGTAAGGGAGTGGAAATGAAATGAAGGAGTCACTAGGGTGAGTTATGAGATAGGAAAAAGGGAGAGGGAGTGGAAATGAAATGAGGGGAGTCACCAGGGTGAGTTATAAGAAAAAAAGGGAGTGGGAGTGGAAATGAAATGAAGGGAGTCACCAGGGTGAGTTATGAGAAAGGAAAAAAGGAGAGGAAGTGGAAATGAAATGAAGGGAGTCACTAGGGTGAGTTATGAGACAGGAAAATGGAGAGGGAGTGGAAATTAAATGAAGGGAGTCACTAGGGTGAGTTATGAGAAAGGAGGAGAGGGAGTGGAAATGAAATTAAGGGAGTCACTAGGGTGAGTTATGAGAAAGGAAAAAGGGAGAGGAGTGGAATTGAAATGAAGGAGTCACTAGGGTGAGTTATGAGAAAGGAAAAGGGAGAGGGAGTGGAAATGAAATGAAGGGAGTCACTAGGGTGAGTTATGAGAAAGGAAAAATGGAGAGGGAGTAGAAATGAAATGAAGGGAGTCACTAGGGTGAGTTATGAGAAAGGAAAAAGGGAGAGGGAGTGGAAATGAAATGAAGGGAGTCACTAGGGTGAGTTATGAGAAAGGAAAAAGGGAGAGGGAGTGGAAATTAAATGAAGAGAGTCACTAGGGTGAGTTATGAGAAAGGAAAAGGGAGAAGGACTGGAAATTAAATGAATGGAGTCACTATGGTGAGTTATGAGAAAGGAAAAAGGGAGCGGGATTGGAAATGAAATGAAGGGAGTCACTAGGGTGAGTTATGAGAAATGAAAAAGGGAGAGAGAGAGTGGAAATGAAATGAAGGGAGTCATTAGGGTTAGTTATGAGAAAGGAAAAAGGAGAGGGAGTGGAAATGAAATGAAGGGAGTCACTAGGGTGAGTTATGAGAAAGGAAAAAAGGGAGAGGGAGTGGAAATGAAATGAAGGAGTCACTAGGGTGAGTTATGAGAAAGGAAAAAAGGAGAGGGAGTGGAAATGAAATGAACGGAGTCACTAGGGTGAGTTATGAGAAAGGAAAAAAGGGAGAGGGAGTGGAAATGAAATGAAGGGAGTCACTAGGGTGAGTTATGAGAAAGGAAAAAAAGGGAGATGGAGTGGAAATGAAATGAAGGGAGTCACTAGGGTGAGTTATGAGAAAGGGAATAGGGGAGGGAGTGGAATTGAAATGAAGGATGTCACTAGGGTGAGTTATGAGAAAGGAAACATGGAGAGGGAGTGGACATGAAATGAAGGGAGTCACCAGGGTGAGTTATGAGAAAAGAAAACTGGAGAGGGAGTGGAAATGAAATGAAGGAGACACTAGGGTGAGTTATGGGAACAGAAAAAGGGAGAGGGAGTGGAAATGAAATGAAAGGAGTCACTAGGGTGAGTTATGAGAAAGGAAAAAGGGAGAGGGAGTGGAAATGAAATGAAGGGAGTCACTAGGGTGAGTTATGAGAAAGGAAAAAAGGGAGTGGAAATGAAATGAAGGGAGTCACTAGGGTGAGTTATGAGAAAGGAGAAAAGGGAGAGAGGGAGTGGAAATGAAATGAAGGGAGTCACTAGGGTGAGTTATGAGAAAGGAAAAAAGGGAGAGGGAGTGGAAATGAAATGAAGGAGTCACCAGGGTGAGTTATGAGAAAGGAAAAAAGGGAGAGGGAGTGTAAATGAAATGAAGGAGTCACCAGGGTGAGTTATGAGAAAGGAAAAAAGGGAGAGGGAGTGGAAATAAAATGAAAGGAATCACTAGGGTGCGTTATGGGAAAGGGAAAAGGGAGAGGGAGTGAAAATGAAATGAAGGGAGTCACTAGGGTGAGTTATGAGAAAGGAAAAAAGAGAGGGAGTGGAAATGAAATGAAGGGAGTCACTAGGGTGAGTTATGAGAAAGGAAAAGGGAAATGAAATGAAGGAGTCACTAGGGTGAGTTATGAGAAAGGAAAAAGGGAGAGGGAGTGGAAATGAAATGAAAGGAGTCACTAGGGTGAGTTATGAGAAAGGAAAAAGGGAGAGGGAGTGGAAATGAAATGAAGGGAGTCACTAGGGTGAGTTATGAGAAAGGAAAAAGGGAGAGGGAGTGGAAATGAAATGAAGGGAGTCACCAGGGTGAGTTATGAGAGGAAAAAGGGAGAGGGAGTGAAATGAAATGAAGGGAGTCAGTAGGGTGAGTTATGAGAAAGGAAAAAGGGAGTGGAAATGAAATGAAGGGAGTCACTAGGGTGAGTTATGAGAAAGGGAGAGGGAGTGGAAATGAAATGAAGGGAGTCACTAGGGTGAGTTATGAGAAAGGAAAGGGGAGAGGGAGGAAATGAAATGGAGTCACTAGGTTGAGTTATGAGAAAGGGAAAAAGGAGAGGAAATTAAATGAAGGGAGTCACTAGTGTGAGTTTACAGAAAGAACGAAAGGGAGAGGGAGTGGAAATGAAATGAAGGGATTCACCAGGGTGAGTTATGAGAAAGGAAAAGGGGAGAGGGAGTGGAAATGAAATGAAGGGAGTCACTATGGTGAGTTATGAGAAAGGAAAAGGGAGAGGGACTGGAAATGAAATGAAGGGAGTCACTAGGGTGAGTTATGAGAAAGGAAATAAAGGAGAGGGAGTTGAAATGAAAGGAGTTACTAGGGTGAGTTATGAGAAAGGAAAAAGGAGAGGAAGTAGAAATGAAATGAAGGGAGTCACTAGGGTGAGTTATGAGAAAGGAAAAAAGGAGAGGAAGTGGAAATGAAATGAAGGGAGTCACTAGGGTGAGTTATAAAAAAGGAAAAAAAGGGAGTGGAAATGAAATGAAGGGAGTCACTATGGTGAGTTATGAGAAAGGAACAAAAGGAGAGGGAGTAGAAATGAAATGAAGGGAGTCACTAGGCTGAGTTATGAGAAAGGAAAATGGAAAGGGAGTGGAAATGAAATGAAGGGAGTCACTAGGGTGAGTTATGAGAAAGGAAAAAGGGATAGGGAGTGGCAATTAAATGAATAGAGTCACTAGGGTGAGTTATGAGAAAGAAAACAAATGAGAGAGAGTGGCAATGAAATGAAGGGAGTCATTAAGGTGAGTTATGAGAAAGGAAAAAGGGAGAGGGAGTGGAAATGAAATGAAGGGAGTCACTAGGGTGAGTTATGAGAAAGGAAAAAGGGAGAGGGAGTGGAAATGGAATTAGGGAGTCTAGGCTGAGTTATGAGAAAGGAAAAAGGGAGTGGAAATTAAATGAAGGGAGTCACTCGGCTGAGTTATGAGAATGGAGGAAAAGGAGAGGGAGTGGAAATTAAATGAAGGGGGTCACCAGGGTGAGTTATGAGAAAGGAGAAAAGGAAGAGGGAGTGGATTTGAAATGAAGGGAGTCACTAGGGTGAGTTATGAGAAAGGAAAAGGAGAGGGAGTGGAAATGAAATGAAGGAGTCACTAGGGTGAGTTATGAGAAAGGAAAGGAGAGGGAGGAAATGAAATGAAGGGAGTCACTAGGGTGAGTTATGAGAAAGGAAAAAAGGGAGAGGGAGTGGAAATGAAATGAAGGGAGTCACTAGGGTGAGTTATGAGAAAGGAAAAAGGGAGAGGGAGTGGAAATGAAATGAAGGAGTCACCAGGGTGAGTTATGAGAAAGGAAAAAAGGGAGAGGGAGTGGAAATGAAATGAAGGGAGTCACTAGGGTGAGTTATGAGAAAGGAAAAAGGGAGAGAGAGAGTGGAAATGAAATGAAGGGAGTCACAAGGGTGAGTTATGAGAAAGGAAAAAAGGGGAGGGAGTGGAAATGACATGAAGGGAGTCACTAGGGTGAGTTATGAGAAAGGAAAAAAGGGAGAGGGAGTGGAAATGAAATGAAGGGAGTCACTAGGGTGAGTTATGAGAAAGGACAAAGGGAGAGAGAGAGTGGAAATGAAATGGAGTCACTAGGGTGAGTTATGAGAAAGGAAAAAGGGAGAGGGAGTGGAAATGAAATGAAGGGAGTCACTAGGCTGAGATATGAGAAAGGAAAAAGGGAGAGAGAGTGGAGGGAGTCACTAGGGTGAGTTATGAGAAAGGAAAAAGGGAGAGGTAGTGGAAATGAAACGAAGGGAGTCACTAGGCTGAGATATGAGAAAGGAAAAAGGGGAGAGAGAGTGGAGGGAGTCACTAGGGTGAGTTATGAGAAAGGAAAAAGGGAGAGGTCGTGGAAATGAAATGAAGGGAGTCACTAGGGTGAGTTATGAGAAAGGAAAAAGGAGAGGGAGTGGAAATGAAATGAAGGAGTCACTAGGGTAATTCATGAGAAAGGAAAAAGGGAGAGGGAGTGGGAATGAAATGAAGGGAATAACTAGGGTGAGTTATAGAAAGGAAAATTGGAGAGTGAGCTGAAATGAAATGAAGGGAGTCACTAGGGTGAGTTATGAAAAAGGGAAAAGGAGAGGGAGTGGAAATGAAATGAAGGATGTCACTAGGGTGAGTTATGAGAAAGGAAAAGGAGAGGGAGTGGAAATGAAATGAAGGGAGTCACTAGGGTGAGTTATGAGAAAGGAAAAAGGGAGAGGGAGTGGAAATGAAATGAAGGGAGTCACCAGGGTGAGTTATGAGAAAGGAAAAAAGGGAGAGGGAGTGGAAATGAAATGAAGGGAGTCACTAGGGTGAGTTATGAGAAAGGAAAAAGGAGAGGGAGTGGAAATGAAATGAAGGGAGTCACTAGGGTGAGTTATGAGAAAGGAAAAAAGGGAGAGGGAGTGGAAATGAAATGAAGGGAGTCACTAGGGTGAGTTATGAGAAAGGAAAAAGGGAGAGGGAGTGGAAATGAAATGAAGGGAGTCACTAGGGTGAGTTATGAGAAAGGAAAAAGGGAGAGGGAGTGGAAATGAAATGAAGGGAGTCACTAGGGTGAGTTATGAGAAAGGAAAGGGAGAGGGAGTGGAAATGAAATGAAGAGAGTCACTAGGTTGAGTTATGAGAAAGGAAAAAGAGAGAGGAAGTGGAAATGAAAGGAAGGGAGTCACTATGGTGAAATATGAGAAAGGAAAAAAGGGAGAGGAGTGGAAATTAAATGAAAGGAGTCAATAGGGTGAGTTATGAGAAAGGAAAAAGGGAGAGGGAGTGAAATGAAATGAAGGAGTCACCAGGGTGAGTTATGAGAAAGGAAAAGGGAGGGGAGGAATGAAATGAAAGGAGTCACTAGGGTGAGTTATGAGAAAGGAAAAAAGGAGAGGGAGTGGAAATGAAATGAAGGGAGTCACTAGGGTGAGTTATGAGAAAGGAAAAAGGGAGAGGAAAAAATTGAAGGGACTCACTAGGCTGAGTTATGAGAAAGGAAAAAAGGGAGAGGGAGTGCAAATGAAATGAAGGGAGTCACTAGGGTGAGTTATGAGAAAGGAAAAAAGGGAGAGGGAGTGGAAATGAAATGAAGGGAGTCACTAGGGTGAGTTATGAGAAAGGAAAAAGGGAGAGGGAGTGGAAATGAAATGAAGAGAGTCACTAGGGTGAGTTATGAGAAAGGAAATGGAGAGGGAGTGGAAATGAAATGAAGGGAGTCACTAGGGTGAGTTATGAGAAAGGAAAAAGGGAGAGGGAGTGGAAATGAAATGAAGGAGTCACTAGGGTGAGTTATGAGAAAGGAAAAAAGGGAGTGGAAATGAAATGAAGGGAGTCACTAGGGTAAGTTATGAGAAAGGAAAAAGGGAAAGGGAGTGGAACATAAATGAAAGGAGTCACTAGGGTCATTTATGAGAAAGAAAATGGAGAGGGAGTGGAAATGGAATGAAGGGAGTCACTAGGGTGAGTTATGAGAAAGGAAAAAAGGGAGAGAGAGGAAATGAAATGAAGGGAGTCACTAGGGTGAGTTATGAGAAAGGAAAAAAGGGAAAGGGAGTGGAAATGAAATGAAGGAGTCACTAGGGTGAGTTATGAGAAAGGAAAAAAAGAGAGGGAGTGGAAATGAAGGGAGTCACTTGTGTGAGTTATGGGAAAGGAAAAAAGGGGAAAGAGTGGAAATGAAATGAAGGGAGTCACTAGGTGAGTTATGAGAAAGGAAAAAGGGAGAGGGAGTGGAAATGAAATGAAGGGAGTCACTAGGGTGAGTTATGAGAAAGGAAAAAAGGGAGAGGAGTGGAAATGAAATGAAGGGAGTCACTAGGGTGAGTTATGAGAAAGGAAAATGGTAGGAAGTGGAAATGAAATGAAGGGAGTCACTAGGGTGAGTTATGAGAAAGGAAAAATGGAGAGGGAGAGGAAATTAAATGAATTGAGTCACTAGGGTGAGATATGAGAAAGGAAAAATGGGAGAGGGAGTGGAAATGAAATAAAGGAAGTCACTAGAGTGAGTTATGAGAGAGGAAAATGTGAAAGGAGTGGAAATGAAATGAAATTTTTGGGGGAAGGTGATTATTAAAAAAAAGAGGGGGTAAATGTTTGGGGAGACATGAGTTTTTAAAAAAGGGAAGGGGAGGGGTGGGAAAAAAGGGGGCATGGGTTTTAGAAAGGAAAAAAAGGGGGGGAATAAAAGAAATGGGGATACAGGGGAATTTAAAAAGGGGGAGGGGAGTGAAAAAATTTTGGGAGAAGGGGGGGAGAAAAAAAGGGGGGGAAAATAAATGGGGTTTCCAGGGTTGAGGGTTTAGGGAAAAAAGGGGGATAAATTAAAAAAGGGGGTTTCCTTTTGGGTGAGTTTTTGGAAAAGGGGAAAAAAGGGAAAGGAAAGGAAGGGAGTTAGGGGTTTGAAAAGGAAAAAAAAGGAGGGGGTGAAATAAATGAAGGAGATAGGGGAGTTTAAAAAAGGAAAAAAGGGGGGGAGTAAAAAAATGGGGAGGGGGATTTGGAGGGAAAAAAAGGGGTTTTTAAAAAAATGAAGGGTTTTCTAGGGGATTTGGAAAAAAAGGGGAGAGGGGGGGAAATTTTTCAAGGGGAAGAGAAAGGAAAAAGGGGGGGGGGTAAAAGAAATTTTAAGGGGTATATGGGAAAGAAAGGAAAAAGGGGTGGAAATGTTTTAAGGGTTTTTTACTATTTGGGTTTTGAAAGGAAAAAAAGTGGAAAAAAATGAAACACTAGGGTTTGGTTTTGAGAAAAAAAGGGAAGGAGGGGGAAAATTAAATTTTAAAGTTTTACTGGTGGGTTTGGAAAAAAAAGGGAGAGGGGGGAAAAAGTGGGGGGTCCCTTGATTAAGAAAAAAAGGGGGGGAAATTTAAAGAAAAGGCCATTTTTTAGAAAGGAAAAAAAAATTTGGTGAAAAAAGGGGGATTGATTTTAGAAAAGGGAAAAAAAAGGGTAAAAAAATCCAAAATGGGTTTTAAAAAAAAAGGGAAGGGAAAAGGGAAATGAAAAAAAGGGAGTTTCCCAGGGGGGGGAAGAGAAAAGGGAAAAAGGGAAAGTAAAAAAATAAGGATTTACATTTTGGGTTTTGGAAAGGGGAAGGGTTAAATAAAAAAAATTTTCCCGGGGGGTTTTTTTAAAAAAAGGGGGGGGAATGGAAAAGAAAAGGGGAGTTTTTGGTTTAAAAGGAAAAAAAGGGGGGAAAAAGAAATTTAAATCACTGGGAAAATTTTGGGCAAAAGGAGAGGAAATTTAAATTTAAGGGGGCCCGGGGGAGTTTTAAACAAAAAAGGGGGGAAGGAAAAGAAAAAAAGTAATATTTGAGGGAAAAAGAGGGGTAAAAAAATTAAGGGGGGCACTTAAGGGTTAAGGGGGGAAAAAAGGGAAAAGGGGAAGGGAAATAAATTTAAATCCTGGGGGAGTTTTTTGGAAAAAAAGGGGGGAAAAAATTTAAAGGGTTTCCATTTTTTATGGAAAAAAAGGGGGGAAATTTTTTTTAAAGCACTTTATTATGGAAAGGGGGAAATAAATGTTTTGGGGGGGCAACCAGATATTTTTAAAAAGAAATTTTTTTAGGAAAAAAAAGGGGGTCCTTTTGGGTTTTTGGGGCTTTCTTTAAATTTTTGGGGGTTCTTTGGGTGGGGGGAAAAAAAAGAAAAAAAAAGGGGAATCATTCCAGGAATTTAAACGGGTAAGGGGGAAAAAAATTAGGGGTTTTTAAAAATTTTAAAAAGAAAGGGTTGAGGCACAAACAAGAACTTTTTTTTTCTTGTTTTTGAAGAATTTTAAATGTTTACAAAATAAATAAAATTTTTATGGGAAATTTTCAAAATGGGGGAATTTTTAAAAAGTTGATTTCAAAATTTCCCGTGTTTTTCAGGGAGAGTTTTTCCCCTTAAAACTTTGGGGTTTTAAAATTTTTCCTTAGCGGTTTTTAAAACCCATGTATTATTTTAAAATTTTTTACATAAACTTTTTTCCTTTTAAAATTTCCCCTTTTTTCCACAATCCCCCAAAATTTTTCAAAAGAAAAAATTTTTTTTTTTTTCCAATCACCTTTTTTTCCAAAATTTTTCAAAAATTTTGGGTTTTTTCAATAAATTTATTTTGACCTTTCCTTTTAAAAATTTTTCTTTCTTTTCCGTTCCCTTTTTTAAACAACGAAAAATAAAAATTTTCTGAGTTTTTTTTAAAATTTTTTTCCCTATAAAACCCAAAATGACACTTTTAACTTTTAAAAATTTTTGACAAATTCCCGTTATTTTTTTTTCCTTCCTTTTTAGCTTTTGAATTTTAAAACTCAAAAGGGAAGTAAATTTTAAATTTTTTTTCTGGGTTATACATGGAAACATTAATAGCCTTAATGGGTTAAGGGTTTTTTCAAATGCCTGGTGCAGAAACTTTTTTTTAATTTTTTCCCTTTTAATTTATAAAAATTTCTTTTTTGGTTAATTCAAAAGGGTCACTGGGCCCAAAAGATTGGCATGGATTTTACATTTCCAAACCCGGTGGGAACACAAAAGCCCCTTTTTTGGGGGTCAATCCCGCCCTTCTTGGGGTTAAAACCCCAAGGGGGGAAAAAGTTAAAAAAGGACCCCTTTTAATTTTTTTAAAGGTTTCTTTTTTTGTGAGGAATTTTTTAAAAGCTAAAACCGTTTGGTAGTTATTATTTTATTTTAAACAAGGGAATTTTTCAAATTTTTAAAGTTTTAGGCACAATTTTTGTTTTTTTTGTTTTTAATTTTTTATAAAAATTTTGTTTTTCCTTTTGGGGGAAAATTTTCAAAAATTTTTTTCTTTAACCCCGGGTTGGGTTGCATTGGGCCGGTTTTTCCAGGTTAGAGTTTTCAATTTTTTCCTTCCCTTTCTTCCCCTTTTTATGAACCAAAATTTTTACTTTTCCCTTTTTTTCTTTTCCCCTTTTTTCATTTTTTGGCCCCCCAAAATTTCTCCAAAATTCCATTTTTTTTTTGGTGGTTTTCCAATTCTTTTTTCCTTTGTTTTTAATTTAAATTTTTACAATAAATTTTTAGGGGATTTTCCCTAAAATTTTTTTTTTCTCCCAAACTGGGAAATTTTTTAATTATTAAAAAAAGGGAAAATAATCCCGATTTTAAAAAACCCTTCTTTTTTCCCACCTTTTAAAACACTTTTTAAAACCCCAAAAAACACTTTTAAAAAGTTTTTAATTTTTTTCGGGGAAATTCCCTAGGAATCTTCCCTTTTTTTAAAACCCTTTTGGTTAAAAATTTTTCATTAAATTTGAATGCACCAATCAATTTCATTTGTGCTTAATTGAATCAATTAATGTTAAAGAACTATTCATAGTTTTTCACATATCACATTGGAACTGAAATTAAAATTCTTATTGTTTGAATGAATAGAAATATTGTTCACTTTAAAACAACCATTTTCAATGATACCTGAGTGAGGGATTGTGTAGAAAGCCTTAGCTAAGTCAAGATAGACAGTATGTACTGCTTTGCCTTCTTCCAGGGTTCTGGCGACATTTTTAAAGAAGTCCACAAGGTTTAGTAACCATTATCTACCCTTAATGAAGCCAAACTGGGTCAGGTCAACAGTTTGAATGTTGCCTATGCCCTTGTTGATAAGGTCCATGATGATTCTTTCCATGGCCTTGCAGATAAGGCTGGTTAGGCTTATGGGTCTACAGTTCCCAGGGTCAGCTGATGGATCTCTTTGTGCAAGGGGATTACAGTTGCTGTTCTCCACTCTGCTGGTACAAAGCCAATGCTCAAACTATGGTTAATGAGTGTAGCAAGTGGATCTGCTATGTCATGTTTTAGGTTGTTTGTAAGCAGCCTGGAATGTTATCTGGTCCATTAGAGGCAGTGTTTTTGGCCTTGGACAATGCAGATATGACATCTCATTGGAGATACTGGGGAGAGAACAGGTGTCAGGTATGTTTTTGGGCATGGCTGGTGAGGATGGGGTGAAGTATGCACCAAATCTATCAGGTAACAGGTTGGCAAGTTCCTCAGGTCCAGTGCAAGTGGTACCATCCACTATGAGTTCAGCACATAGGTGGGTATTCCCTTTTAGATTTTAGACCCATATAAAGAATAGCTTATGATTGCCTTTTGCTAGGGACTCTAATCTGGCCTCATAACTAGCCTTAGATGACTTCACCAGTTATCTGATTTGCTTGCTCAAAGTGTGGTCAGTATTCTTTCTCTGCTTGCTAGGTTTCCTCTTGTTCTTAGATATCAGTTTCTTCCTTTTATTATATAACCTGTTTATACTTGAGGTCCACCAGGGTGGCTTATTTTTTTGGGAGGACTTGGTTTTGATCCTGTCCAATATAGCAGAGTCAATACAGTTGTTTAAGTGGTTATATAGGATGTTTGCGTACTCCACTGCATAGGAGTCATAGCTGGCTGTGTTAGCAGGGGGGGGGGGGGGGTTGAAACTTTTCAAACCATTGCTTAGTAAGCTATAGTTTGTTTTGGAGAAGTTTCTCATTTTTTGCTCCTCTGGAGGTGTCAGGTCTGATCGTTACTTCGAATGAGACAGATTTATAGACTGACCTTAGTAGGGAGGGCAGAACACATGGAGTAGTGCAATGACCCCCCCCCATATTGGTGAGTACTAAGTTCAGAACATTAAAGCCCCTTGTGGGGGTGCAGACTAAATGTTCTAGAGCATTTGTATTAACTAAGTCCAGGAGCCTCAGCATGATTGAGCTTGTGCTTGTGCACAACCCCCCCCCCTTAATATAAAGACAGCTGAAATCTCGACAAGAAAATACATTAAAACCACAAGAAAAGCAAAAAAATAGAACCTGTGTATTTTACTAAAAATAACTAACCAATCTCCCATGGCCAATGTGTTTGGCTGTATAGTGAGTGACTCAAGGAAGTCTAGGTAGGTGGTTTGCTTCTCATGGTTCATGCTGGGGGACCTGCAGCTAGCAATGATGTGGTAGGATGTTTTTCCTGTAGTTATATGGACCTGCAGTAGCTCAAGAGAGTTGTACTGTTTAACCAGTCTCAAAGTGTAAATGGATTTAATAAAGATGGACACACCTCCACCTTTGGTTCTTTCATGCTCATTTTGAGCTCTCAACATGTGACCTTGAACCGAATCTTGGTGACTGCACAGATGTCAGCATCTTCCAAGGTGAGGAGAGCTCCCAGAGAGTGCAGTTTCCTGTTTAGACTCCTAGCATTAAGCAGCATAACCTTGAGTTTGTCTGTAGTGTATTTTTTACAGCAGAAGTTTTGTTGTGTTGGTATTGCCTAAACAAGGCACTATGGGGGATGTAAGCATCTTTGCCAGTATTTGAAAACCTAGAGGAGACAGTTAAGATGATCTCTGGCAAATCAGAGTGGTCTATCGACCATGTCTTCCCATGCCGACAAATACTGGACCCCCCTGGATTGACACCAGAAGCTAAGCCAATTGTTTAAGTCAGTCATTTTTTGTCTATATTTTGGCATCATCCCGGGTGAAAGATGAATGCTGCTTAGGGCTAGGGACATATATGTGTGTGATACATAATCTGAGAGTTCAGTCATGTCTCTATTCATATAGTCCAGGGAGGTATGTCTGAAGTCATTCATCCCAACATTTACTATGAGAGAGCCATAATGGTAGCTGTTGTTGAGTGTCTTGAGTGCATGTGTGATTTGATGGATCCTGGCACCTGACAGGCACCTGACCATAACCTTCTCCTTGTCCAGCCTGGTGAGGGGGATGTCTGTTTGTCTCACTATAGAATCTCCTATGAGCAGGACAGTTGGTTTTGAGGTGTTCTGCCTTAGGTACTTATTCGTTGAGACACTGGTATGTGTGTTGTTATGTGTAGCAGATTCTGGCCATGATGTAGTATGTGTGAGTTGTTTGCACTTGAGAGGTCTCTGGTCTTTTGGTTGACTCGTAGTCAGTACCTCTGCTTATGTGGGTTTATGTGTCATGACTTTATCTTGTGTGAGAGGAGATGTGTGTGTGCTGACAACCTGTTTGATGCCCTGTTTTCATTAGAGGACTGATTCCACTTTCTTTGTATAGTTACATCTCTCACATACTGTATTTGTTTGCTGTAGGAGCAAATGGTTGTCAGTATACATGAGGCAATTACTACATTGCCTCAGAGTACCCATGTCAATCAAGTTGGTTGGAGAAATGTTGGGAAACTGACTGTCCATTGTAGCAGTTTAAAGCATAAGTACTATTAGGGGTGGGCAAGTTAGATCAGCTCTTTCTTTAGGGTTAGCAAGGGGACTTATTCCATTGAGGATTAAGGATTAAAGAGTGTGGTGATGCTGCTCAGGATTCCACTGATTGTTCTGTAGGGAAAAGTTGTATATAGGCATTTGTGTCTATACAGGGCACTGCTAACCCCCATTGTGCAGTGTGCAGCTATGTGCAAATGTGAGGCTTAAATACAAACAAATTTAAACAGTTTTAACATGAACTACCAATATGAAAACCCCACACAGAGCCTTATTCCAGCAATCTCCAACTCAGATGGGTCTTGAGCTACATATTTCTGCCACAAGGGTGCAGGGAGGCCCTCTTAATGTCAGATGGCTGGTTTTAGTGCTCAAGTGATATCAGTCTAGACTCAGCAAGTCTGAATCTGAACTATGCTATTTAAGGCAGAAGTAGCAATGATACAAAGTGGAGAATGAAGCACTCACAGCAGCAAAAACATTAAAAATGAAGCAGCAATTCAATAAAATGCAGTTCAGAAACTGCAATACAGGCTTAAATTATACTTATATTTAAAAGATTTCAGAGGATGCCTTGGATTTCTGTTCAGAAGCTCTCCAGACCTCTCACTAAGAAAGCCAAACTCTGAGCAGCTCTAGTAAACTGTGTAGAGCACCGACCTTCCTAATGTAAAATAACTGGTTTGGAGCACCAAGTGCTTAAACCAGATCTAAGACACTTTCAGAATAACAGACAGAATAAGCCTTCATCTTCTCTGTTGTCAACAGTGGGTATTTGTATCTTGCTCAGTAAAAACTGTCATGTACCTTGCTGTGTAAATAATAACTCTTGAATACTGAGTTTTCATGTAATGCAGTTCAGTCTCTATCATATTGTTTTGCCATTGTCATTGTGTTTTTTGCACTTTCTGTTGTCCATGCCATTTTACTTCAGGGACTGAAAAGGGTCCTTAGAACAGTCCACCTACATGGTTATCTAACTGAAACAAAACAAATAAATGCTGAAAGAAGCTACAGCCAGAATGACTGTGACATTATTTGGAAGAGTGTGTTAGAGATGTATGGGTGAGGACAGTTTGAACAAGAATGTAGTACAATACAGGGGTAGTTTAAGTAAAAGGTTGCTATATGACTGGATTACCTCATCTCTATAGATCAGCAAAATGTGATAAGGAAAGCTTAATACCAATATATGTATTATACCAAGGCAGTCAGAAAAAGTCAAGAAAAAACTATCCAAAGAGGGACTTTCACAACTCATTACCGCCAATTTGTTTAGGGCCACATTATTAAAATAGTGAATATAAAAGGACTCCATAATATGGAAATGCTGAAGGGCTGTCTAAACTACCCTATGTGAGATCAAATGAACCTAGGAATGGTGATCCACTGTTGTTAGAATACTACACTACATATCCTGGTGACACAATTACCAAACAAAAACATAAGAACAAAGACTAAAATGACCCTAAGACTATAAAGATTATATAAGAATATCAATGTGCTATACACTTTGCCACAATAAAGAAACAGTTGTCTATATGCTGAGCAAGCAATAATTCCTGAAAAGCAGCTGTTACATGGAAATTATGACCACACAGGGTTAGTTTGAGGTCTGTCACTGCTAGTGGAGGGCCTCCCTACTCTTAAGAAATCCATTATTATCTTTTAATACCTACCCCGGGGGGGGGGGGGGTATTTCTCTCAGAAAATGGGATGTTTGCTAAATTGCTGTGCATGTGTTTTATTACTAGTATGTACATTTTTTTTCTAATTTTTGATGCAAAATAGTTCCTTTGCCTAATGTTTTACAGTTGCTGTAGGACATGTAATTGTTGTTGGACAAAGCATTTTACATCCAAAATATAAGTTAAGTATTTAATAATGTCTACACACACACCCACACACACGCACTCACATACATACACACACACACACACACACACACACACACACACACACACACACACACACACACACATAGATACCCACATATACACAGAGTATACATCTATACCCACACAAACAGACAGGTAATGAGTGAGAGATAGATTCTCACTCATATACAGAAATTCAGATTGTACCCATAACAAGGATGGGGTGAAGAGGACAGCTGCTGGACACAAGTGGTTACTAGGCATAATCAGCAGTGACCAGTGGTGTGTGGCTGCAGTACCAGTATTGATCTATGATTCTTTGTGGCTTCATAAATGAATATCAGTACCAAATGTGCGGTCATGACAGAAGCACTGATTTTGTATGTGGAAGTAATTACAGCAAGCAGTTTGTTACACTTGTAGCAGGCACTTTGCCACAGTGAAGCTCAGAAGACCTAAACTTGTCGTCAACTTTGTGCTGAGGAGAAGTGCCATTCTTGGGAGGAAGTGTGCAGGGCACCTAGCTATGGCTCTGACAGAGATGCACACACACACACACACACACACACACACACACACACACACACACACACACACACACACACACACGTATGTGAGTGTGTGTAAGTATAGATAGATATGAGATTTTATCAAAGGGAGTACTCATCAAATTCTGTCCCAAAAAAGTGCTTCAATCCCATACTGACTGGACCTTCACATGCAACATGAATGTTCATGAAATATTGCTTTTGTGGGGGGAGCAAGCTTTCTGCACATCCCATGTGATGGACTGCATCACCCATACCCCTGCAAATTAATATATATTAACTTCAAGTGTGTACAACAGTGGGGAAAAGGGGGGACACCCATTTTGCCACTGTTCTGAAATATTGGCAAAAACACTGTTCCAGTTTGATTTACCTGCAGGTCATCTTAATGTACTGCTGCATTATTTGCAATCAGCAGATAGGTAATCTGATCAAAAATATAGGAAATGCATTTAATCCACTTATTTATTTTGTGTGTACATTTGTATATGCACATACACACACACACACACACACATACACTTTACCTTTGTTCATTTTTTTACTACTATTTCTCTTTTGCAAAATTACTGGAGTTTATGTCACTAACCTCTCTGATGCTTAGAGGGGGAGGGAAGGTCATGATTTCTCTGGTACTTTTCTCTGCCTTGCCCTTAGCTAGTTTAAATATAGGGTAATCAAATACTTAACTCCATTGGTTAGTACAATGGATCTCCTCCCTGACAGGTGCAGACCATCAGAGCAGTAAACACTATAATACCTCCAAGTTTATCCCCAGTATTTAGTGAAGCAAACATTCCTGAGCTTTGAACTAATTATTTTGGAATTTCTTAAGCCCAGTTATGTAAGGGTCCCTTCCCATCCTCAACCATTATATTATGAACAGGTAGAACCTCAGAAAAATATGACTATGTGTGTTCTCCCCCATTATTGAGGCTGGTCATGCATGGCATTCTGTCCCTTCATTAGTGACCTCCAGCTTCCTTCCATATGCAGCTGTTTCTGTGGTACCAAGGACTAGCTCTCAGATCAAGGCACCAGACATGCACCTTACTTCCATGTTACTTTGATCCCATGAATCTAGTTTCATAAATATCAAGTTCCCTGTTCTCTTAAGGCTTCTGTTGCCATCCTCCTGTGAGTGTCTACACTGAAGGATCTCAGCATGCTTCTTTTGAATTTTTGTTGCTTTTATAAAAAGAATAGTCTGCAACAAGACATTATAAGAAATGTGGAATAGTACAGCTGAATGAATGTGGTAAATTTTGGATGAATGCTCCTCTTTTCACTAACTTTTCCCTCCTTGAATACACTGTTAGACAATATATTGTGAATGTCTTTAAACTCTGGGACACTGGTGGATTTTCTAGGCCCTTGTGAGACATTTTAAATCCTGGCAGTCCTCCTGGAGATGTGAAACCTCCTCCTTCAGTCCAGAGCATACCTCTTAACTGTTTAGATTTTTGTAGCATGTCTAGATTTATGCGTCATATTTTTCATCTGTTCCTCATAAAATTTTGTTTTACTGGCCACACTTTGGGAAGTCATTGTAGACTGAAGTTAGAAAATATTGACAGATGTGAGTTTCAGACTTCATACCCTTCAGAAAATGTATGCTAATGCAAAACCTGTTATTCTATCAACCTTTTATGTTTGTAAAAGGAAGATTTGAAAATTATTTCTATTTTTGGGCCTTTGTCTCCACATTTTTATGTCTCTGTCTAGATTTGTTGCTCTAAGAGATTAAGAGGTATAGCCCAGAGGTACCTGTATATAGGGCTAGACTGCATCCTTAGCATGTATCTGCACTATACCATTCCTATTACTTCTTGTCATCTTCTTATCCGCTGTTCTGCTTGGTTACTGACCTGTTCTTTCCCTTAGGAGTCTACTTGACATATGCACAGAACTTCATATTTACCTCAAAAGTGTTCATCTTACGTGCAAAGGTTCAAACTGTAGAACAGAGTGTGTGTGTGTGTGTGTGTGTGTGTGTGTGTGTGTGTGTGTGTGTGTGTGTGTGTGTGTGTGTGTGTGTGTGTGTGTGTGTGTGTGTGCTGTGTCTTTAAGAACGTTTCAAGGACTGAATGTGCATGTGCAAATAGGGAGAACTTGCAATACTCAGTGCCATTTTGAGAGTGCAGCCAGAGAGTGAACATGTATGAGTGTAACAGCTACTTTGTTTATAACTTAACTAAGTTAAAGTATTAAGCCTCAATCCTGATGTGTTTGTACACAATAAAGCTGCTTGAACAGAACCTATGAGGTCTCGTCTATTGCATCCTGACTAGACGAGCGACGTGGAGTCAGAAGAAGGATGCCAGAATCTGATATTCAGAGCCACGAGGTGCAGAAACAACAGTGAAGGTAATCCAAAAGAAATGAGTATGAAAACGAGCCGGAAAAGCAACAAAGGTAACAGAAAAGTGTACGAGCAGTTTATTTTATAAATAAGATGAAACAGAGCATTACAAGGGCACAAACCATATTATTAAACAAGTGGAAGGCACAAAAAGGTTTATTAACTAAGCAAAATGTTTAAGATTATGTTATTTAATAAATCAATTGTCAGAGAAGCTCATAAGGGTCCGAAATTGCCTATGAGTTGCAAAACAAGCATGTTTAAAGCAAAACAAACATATGTAGAGTAAAATGGGCATGTTTAAAGTAAAATGGGTGCAAGAAAAGTACAATGGGCATGAAAAGAGATTAAACGAGCAAAACTAATATAGTAAGGGCAAAAAGGGCACATTAAGCATAAATAAAGCAAGGCGACTGCATGTTTTGGGCAAAAGTGCTGTGATTTGGCATAAAACTACTGTTTTGCATTAACTAATTCCTGAAAGCCACAGCTAAAGTTATTCAGAGTATTTCAAAGTATGTAAAATTGCTTACCGTGCGTACTTATTACTGTGCATTTATTTAGAAGAGTCTGTTAGTGTGCGAAGTGCAACTATTTTGTGAAGTACAGTCAAAGTACAGTTATTTCAAAAATTTTCTCATGCTGGGTATGTCTGTTCGCAAAGTGATGCCATTACAGGGTGTGTCTTGTACTGAAAGAGTAACTTAGTGAAGTACACCATTTTGGGATTAGTTTCAGTGTGCTGTGTGCTGTTAATTCACAAAGTGCAATATTACTTTGAAATATTATTTGCAAAGTACAATTACTTCAAGATATTATTCACAAATGCAACTACTTAAAGATATTATTCGCAAAAATGCAATTGCTTTGGAATATTTCTTATTCTGAGCTTCTGCTGCCCAATTTATTCACACACTACAGTTATTTGAAATGTTTCTTACACTGATGAGTGGTTCTTACAATGCAGTGATTTCAAAGGTGTTACAATTCCTGAGTATTTCACAGAGTATATCCAATAGCATAGTTTCAAAAAGCCCAAAAGCATAATTTCAGAAGTACAAAGGAACAAAGGCAAAGTTACAAGTGCTGACATAAATTTATGGCATATGTGTATGTGTGTATGTTCGTATTATTTGCAAAACCCTTCACTGGTATGTGTTAATATGACAGATGGATTTCGACAGCCCTCATCACTTTTATTTGATCAGAATATTAAAGAGAATTGGAGAATATCTGAGCAAGAGTACAATATTTTTATACAAGCAGCTTATTCAGACAAAGATGCATGCATTAGAGCATTCATTTTGTTAAACTTAGCTGGGTCAGAGGCCATAGAAAGGGAGTGTTCATTTGTGTATGCACCAGTAAAAGCATTTATATTGTACAGGCTGATTCAAGGGAAGACTCTGAGTGTTTGATGCATAAATTCAGAGAAATGTGTAACTCCCAGACAAATATTACTATAGATAGGCATTTGTTTTACACAAGAGATCAGAAACCAGGGGAAACATACATTTGCAGCTTGTATAACTGACCTGAGAAACAAAGCTAAAATGTGTCGGTTTGGTGACATAAAGGATGAGTTGATAAAGGACAGGCTTGTGTGTGGTATTAATAGTGCTGCAGTGAGAAAGATTTTGCTTTGTGACAGTGATTTAATGTTAAGCAAAGCTATTGAGATTTTTCAAATCCATGAAGTTACAGAAAGGCCCACAAGTATGCTTGCAGATGATAAAGAGTATGGTTTCAACAAGCTCTAGAGTAAATGTAGACAGCATGCAGCATGTGGCAAAAAGAAGCAGGCCTGAGCACATGGCAGCCAAAGCCCATGTGGGTTCTCCAGGGAAACCATGTAGTGTTCCAGTAAATTCTAAGAAGAGTGCATGCTCAGTGCAGTGCAAGCATGAGTCAGCAAAGCCTAAGTCTAACTTTATGGTTAACTGCCGTAATTGTGGAGCTAATCATGAGTCTAAAATGGAGAAATGTTTTGAATTTGGTCAGCAATGTCACAAGTGTAAAAAATGGAATAATTTTCAAAAGTTTTGGAAATCAAGTAAACCTCGCACAGTTATAAAGAATGGTCACTTTAAAAAGCAAACCGATCAAGTAGAATTGCAGCCGTTTACCTTCTATGTAGATGGTGTATCAATAGTTGGTGAAAAGGTTAATGCAGTTAATTTGTTAACAAGAAATGAAGTGTTTTGTACTGTCCGGATTGATGTTAAACCCACCGACCTTAAATTGGACACTGGTTCAAAGTGCAATGTAATGTCTGCAGACACATTTGCTAAAGTGAGAGTTAATGAACAACTCAATGTGGTCAGTTGTGCTAAGCTTGTTGCTTATGAAGGTGAAGAAATTCAAACTGAAGGTTCAGTAGTAGTTTTATATTATCTGGCCAAAAGCTGTTACAACTTGTTATTCTATGTAGTTTGAAGACCTGTGCAGTCATTATTGGGTCTCAGAGACAGCTTGAGAATGAATCTACTTTCTAAAGAAGTTCATCAGATAAGCACATATCCTGGTTCCAATTTCTCCAAAGCCATTCTCTCAGAGTATGCTGATGTTTTCGATGATAAGTTGGGCAAACTTCCAGTTTTGTATTCCATGAAGTTACATCCAGAAGTCAGTCCAGTGGTCAGACCTGCAAAAAGAGTTCTGATAGCCATGCAGGATAAAGTCAAAGCTCAGTTGGATAAAATGGTGCAGCGAGGTGTCATTTGTCAAGTTACAGAACCAACTGAATGGGTTTCATCCATGGTGGCAGCTCACAAAAAAGGCTCAGATGAAATCAGAATATGCATTGACCCAAAAGATTTGAACAAAGCGTTGAAGAGGCCACATCATCCAATGTGTACAATCAAAGAGGTTGCAGCCCTAATACCAAATGTTACTGTTTTCTTACATGCAAAGAGTTCATTTTGGCAAGTGATGCTTGATCACAAATCCTCATTACTGACTACCTTCAGTACCCCATTTGGCAGACATAGATTCCTGAGGATACCATTTGGAAATAAAATTCTGCAAGTGAAATCTTTCAGCATGCAATGGAACAAATTTTTTTCAGGATATCCCTGTACCATAATAGTAGATGATATACTGGTCGGAGACAATAGTGAAGCAGAGCATGACAGAAATTTTAAGAGAGTTCTTGACAGAGCACGTGAAGTGAACTTAAAGCTCAATCCTCTGAAATGCAAATTTAGACTACCAGAAGTTCCATATGTTGGTCATTTATTTACAAGTACTGGCTTGCAACCAGACCCATCTAAGCAGGCAGCCATTGTCAAGATGCCAGTGCCAGATAATGATCAAGCTCTACAGCTTTTTTGTGGAATGGTCAACTATTTAGGTAAGTTTATACCAGACTTACGTGAGTTGACAGCACCTTTGAGAGAGTTAATGCTCAAAAATGTTACATGGTCTTGGTTAGAACAGCACCAGAAAGCATTTGATGATCTTAAGCGGAAAATTGCTACTCCACCTACATCAAGATACTAAGTTGTTAACAAACCAGTAACCCTTTCCTGCGATGTTTCAAAATTTGGTCGTGGTACAGTCATTCTTCATGAAGGCAAACCAGTAGTCTATGCATCAAGAACTCTTACCCAAATTGAAATGCAGTATGCTCAAATCAAGAAAGAATTTTTGGCAATAGTGTTTGCATGTTCCAAGTTTCATGATTATATTTATGGTCAAGCTATTCAGATTGAAATTGATTACCAACCTCTAGTTACTATTTTAAAGAAGTCTATGCATTAAGTTCCAGCAAGATCACAAAGAATGATGCTCTGATTGCAAAAGTACAACTTCAAAATGGTCTATACGAAAGGTAAACATCTTTATCTGGTTGATACCTTATCCAGATCACCCAGAAATACAACAGAACAGCTTTATGAAGAGAATTTTGACTTTGACATCATGGAAGTGTGTACTTTTTCTACCACAAGACTTGATGAGCTGAGAGATCATACAAAGACCGATCCAATTTTGCAAAAGTTCACCCACTATATTAATGTTGGATGGCTGTCAAAGCAACACCTGAAGTGCAAACTTATTTTCTTTACAGAGATGCGATGTTGACGGAGAATGGCATTATCTTCAAAGGTCCTAAAATTGTTGTCCCGGCTTCCTTACAACATGAATATATTCAGATTTTGTATCGTGGTCACCCAGGTTCCGAATCTACCAAAAGAAAGGCAAGAGGACTAGTATTTTGGCCTTCTCTAGCGAAAGACATGGTAAAGTACTTTCACCTTGTTCAGTGTGTAATAGTACTAAACTGCATCTGCAAAAAGACCCACTTCAGCAAAGTCAAGTTCCTGAACTACCTTGGTCAACAGTAACCACTGATATATTTGAGTGGAACAATTAGCATTACTTGGCATTGGTAGTCTCTTAGTCAAACTGTTTTGAGATTGATCTGCTACCTATCCTAATGTCCACTGCTGTTACTACTAAGTTGAAATGTCATTTCTCAGTCCATGGTAGTTCACACAAAGTTACTTCTGACAATGGTACTCAGTTTGCTAGTCAATTGTTTTGAAAACTTGCAAGAGAATGGGACTTTGTACATGTTACTAGTAGTCCAGAATATCCACAGTCAAATGGACTAGCTGAACGTGCAGTACAGAGTGGAAATCAATTACTTGAGAGGTCAAAGTGTGACAATACCAGTGTCTATTTGAATCTACTTAATCTCAGAAACATACCCCGTGATAATATACTTTGCTTACCTGCTCAGAGACTTCTATCCAGGCAAACCAAAACAACATTGCCTATCAGTTCTAGTTTGTTGATATCTAAAGCTAAGAGCAACAAGGAAATTAGAGCTCAACTACTCAGAAAGCATTCTATCCAGAAGTCCAGCTATGACAAATTGAGCAGATTTCTTTGTCCTTTGAAAGAAGGAGACACGGTGAGGATTTAAACGGCGAAAGGTTTCTACTGGATTGGTCAAGTTACGGGTATATTTCCCAAGCCAAGATCCTACCTTGTAGAATCTGAAGGTGTGGAGTACAGAAGAAATTGCAGACATCTTCTTCCTGTATCAGAATCACTATTGCAGCATTGTTCCTGTGATACAGACTATAGATCTCAGAGCAGTCTAGACAATGTTCCTGTTCCAGAACGTATCTTTACTTCTACTTCCATTTCCAATGATGTTCCAGATGTCCCAAAAGTTGAACATTCCACAGAGACAGTCCCAGTTGCTATGTCTGATTCTAGTTCCCATGTCATATAATTTGGTCGTATCTCCAATCCTAGTGTAAAATGCACAGTAACACGGACTTAACTATATATATATATATATATATATATATATGTATATATATATGTGTGTATTTAATTCTGAACAATTGCATGACCAAGAATTATTTATATTGATTGCATGTCAATTACTTTTTTAACATTGCATGTCTATTTCTCAAAGAGGGAGGATGTAGAACAGAGTGTGTGTGCTGTGTCTTTAAGAATGTTTCAAGGACTGAACATGCATGTATAAATAGTGAGCATGTGCTATATATGGAGTGCAATTTTGGGAGTGCAGCCAGAGAGTGAACATATATGAGTGTAATAGCTAGTTTGTTTATAAATATACCAAAAAATGCAAGAAAAGGTAATGAACGTAAACTGTAACCAAAATAACAAAAAAGTAACGTGTAATAGTCCAAAGAGCAATCCAAAACACTTTATTCAGTGCAGTACAAGAAAAAAATATTGGTAAAGTGCTTTCATCACAAAGTGACATCATCAGAACCAAGAACAGTAAAAGGAAATCCTTTTATGTATAAAAAAGGCCCAAACAAGTGTTAAATCCCTACTCAAATTAAAAGTAAAGCATCCACAAAACTAGTGATGCAGCATTTTAAGAAAATGCAATTAAGAAAAACACAAAATAAAATGCAAAATATAAAATATCCCAATAGTAAAATGTAGTTTTAATGAATATTAGCCCTTCTTTTGAGCTCACTGGAGATAGAAATAGTGTCATCCAGACCTGGGAAACTGCAGGCATCAATGTGTAACTGCCAAAACATTTCCCTCTGCAGTAAAAAATTCTGCCAGTCACCTGGAAAAACACAAATCTTGACTTGCTCTCAAACCAAAAATTTAAACCGTCTAAAACCATCACACAACACAGCGGGTCTAGCCAGGCCACTTTTGTTGGCATCTTTCCTGATACCGTAGTCATGCTGGTAAATTCTTTTATTAAGGGAATTGATGGGCTTACCAATATAAAAAGCTGTGCAAGAATCACACAAGATAAACAACCCTTTCAGAATCACAGTTAAACTTTTCCCATGACAAACAGTAGTCAACCTGGACAGCCACATATTACCCGGGGATAAACAAATAAAAGGACATTGATTGCAGTGTCCACATTTCCTAGTGGTGGGTGGGCTGACCCCCCACCCCCCACCCCCACCAGCCACCACTATTTCCAGTAATGACTTTATGTTCCTCTTGTTTTTAAAAGTAAATGATGGAGCAACAGCAAAATGCTTGTTGATATTCACATTACTAGAAAGTATGTACCAGTTCCTTTGCACAATCTTCTGGATATCTCCAGCTTCAAATGAATAATTTAAAACCATGTTGTGTTTGTTATCTGATGTACTGGTACCATCCTGCAAATGCACCAAGCCAGAATGAATAGTAGGAGGATACTGATCACCCCAGAGTGCCTAAATTTCATCCTTCATTTTATTCAACAAGTCCTGTGGATATCCTTTATTAAGGAACATACTCTTTAGAAGTTCAAACTACCTCAAGCAAGCACCATCATCTGATGTCAACCCTGAAATAAGTTGACTCTTGACCACCCCCTTCTTTTGATGAAAAGGGTGGCAACTGTTGAAGGACAGAAAAGCATTGCAGAAAGTAGGTTTCCAATATATTTCTGTTTCAAACCCTCCATCAGGTAGCTTTGTAATCTCTATATCCAGATAGTGAATACCGCTTTCACTAACAGTATATGTAAACTCAAGGAACAAAGTACTAGTAATTTTGTTGACCGAAACAACAGTGTATACATTGGTGTCATTCAGCAATTTATACAATCTCCCAGCATAGTTGTGATTGTCCATAATAACAAGACCCTTCCCCCTTTGTCTGGTTTCATGCACCTAATGCTCCTGTCCTTAATAAATTCATTAAGGAGTGCCCTTTCATTAGATGTCATATTGTAGAATTTTTTATTTTCTTTTCCCTGTGGTCCCCCTTGCTCAGAGGACAAAGCTTGTCAAATATCTCTCTTACACATCTTTTCAAAGACACCTAGAGCAGAGTGCATGGGGGGGGGTTGATCACACTCTTTTTCTTTGGACCAGTAGCAGTATGCTGGTAAGATACATGATCCTCCATAATTAACCCAAGATTCAATTTCCTAGTAAAGCTCTATAACTGAACCTCTGGCCAGATTTATTGATCACCAACACAAGAAGATTTTGTCTCCCTTCCCACACATTGTCAAAGATTCTTGGGATCTTATTGACAAGTTAAGGGGGGTTGATTCCAGTGGTACTATTTTGTTTGCAATGTGCGACATCAAAAGTTTGTTCATGGTCATCCCACCGGACATGAGATTGGATTGGTTTGGTCAGGTGGTCACTAGATTTGGTGGCCTTGGTTTCGAGGGGGTGCATTTAGTCATTGAATTAATGGAAATTGTACTTGGCAAGAACTTCCTATCATTTGATAGTGAGTTTTTCAAACAAATATCAGGTGTGACCATGGGTGCATCCTGTGCCCCCATCTTTGCCAACATTGTTCTGCTAAGTTGGGAACTGGACTTTGTCTTCAAATGCCCTGAATTTAAGAAATGTAGGGGCTATTTTAGGTTTTTGGGTGACTTGTTGATAATAAGGGATGGTTCCCATCAGGATTTCATCCAATTTGTGAAAGTCTTGGCTACCAGTACTTCATTCCTTGAACTGACATATACTGTTAGTGAAGGCAGTATTCACAATCTGGATATAGAGATTGCAAAGCTACCTGATGTCGGGTTTGGAATAGAAATATATTGGAAACCTACTTTCTGCAACACTTTTCTGTCCTTCGACAGTTGCCACCCTTTTCAGCAAAAGAAGGGGATGGTCAAGAGTCAACTTATTAGAATTTCTAGGTTGACATCAGATGATGGTGCTTGCTTGAGGCAGTTTAAACTTTTAAAGAGTATGTTTCTTAATAGAGGATACCCACAGGACTTGTTGAATAAATTGCAGGATGAAATTTGGGCCCTCAGGGGTGACCAATATCCTCCTATTATTCATGCTGGCTTGGTGCATTTGCAGGATGGTACCAGCACATCAGATAACAAATACAACATGGTTTTACATTATTCACTTAATGCTGGAGATATCCAGAAGATTGTGCAAAGAACTGGTACCTGCTTTCTAGTAATGTGGATATCAACAAGTATTTTACTGTTGCTCCATCATTTACTTTTAAAAACAAGAGGAACATGAAGTCATTACTATAAATGCAGGCAGCTGGGGGGTCGGCCCACTCACCCCTAGGAAATGTGAACACTGCAATCAATGTCCCTTTATTTGCTTATCCCTGGGTGATATGTGGCTATCCAGTTTGACTACTGTTTGCCATGGGGGCTACGTTTAACTGTGATTCTGAAAGGGTTATTTATCTTGCTCTGTGTGATTCTTGCACAGCTTTTTATATCTGTAAGACCGTCAATTCCCTTAATAAAATAATTTACCAACATGACTACAGTATCAGGAAAAATGACAACAAAAGAGCCTTGGCCAGACCTGCTGGGTTGTGTGCTGGTTTTAGACAGTTTAAATTTTTGGTTTCAGAGCAAGTCAAGATTGGTGTTTTTCCTGGTGACTGGCAGAATTTTTTACTGCAGAGGGAAATGTTTTGGCAGATGCACTTTGATGACTGTAGTTTCCCGGGTTTGAATGACACTATTTTTGTTTCCCATGAGCTCAAAAGAAGGGCTAATATTCGTTAAAACTACATTTTATTACTGTGATATTTTACATTTTGCATTTTATTTTGTATTTTTCTTAATTGCATTTTCTTACAATGTTGCATCAGCAGTTTTGTGGATGCGTTCTCTTTAATTTGAGGAGGGGTTTAGCACTTGCTTGGCGTCTTTTTTATACATAAAAAGATTTCCTTTTTACTGTTCTTGGTTCTGGTGATGTCACTTTGTGAGGAAAGCACTTAACCAACAGTTTTTTCTTGTGCTGTGGTGAATAAAGTGTTTTGGATTGCTCTTTGGACTATTACACGTTCGTTTTTTGTTAGTTTGTTTATAACTTACCAAAGTTAAAGTATTAATCCTCAATCCTGATGTGTTTGTACATAATAAAGCTGCTTGAACAGAACCCATGAAGTCTCGTCTATTGCATCCTAACTAGATGAGTGACACAAATCTTTTAGGTTCCCCTCTAGAATGCTCCCTTTTTGTTGTTAGACATATCATTCATCAAAACACAAAAAATAGCGTCACTTCAAACTATTAGTCCCAACACAGAATAAGAAGTGTTCGCTGTCAAGTGGCAAACCCAGGACCAAAATGGACAATAAAGACTCCCAAAAGCTCCAATATATAAAATCCAATAAATTTAATAGGGATTAAGTAGCAAAAAAATATAGTAACACCACATAGAAGAGCTCTGCTGTAGAATACAAATACTAAGTAAAAATAATAAAAAACCCACATATTCTCAGCAGCTCATTGCAGATAAATCCAGAATAACATCAACACCAGTTTAAATTCCAGTAAAACATTTAAATGCAACAAAAATCCTGTGAAATTGGTAAGCGTTTTCACTCATCAGACCATCACAACTAAGTGCATACAAAAACACTTAAATACTTCAAATCTTTCCAAAGGACCCAAATACATGATTATTTTCCATTAGCTAATACTCAATTTCAATTTAACCCTACATCTGCTGTAACAAAGTACACTGATGTAAAAACATATCTATCTATAAATATATATATATATATATATATATATATATATATATATATATATATATATATATATATATATATAATGAATATAAAAATGTAGAAGATATATATAATAACAATCCCCATAAAATATTCATAAAATACATGCATATATATTCTACACACACACACACACACACACATACACACACACACACACACACACATATATATATATATATATATATATATATATATATATATATATATATATATATATATATATGTTCTAGGAATAACAAGAAACAAACACAAAATCAATCATAGATATACAGTAAAAAATGATGACAATAATTCAGTTGAATTGGTCATTTCCTAAGTTTCCTGTTCTTTAGTTTCGAACTAATAGCTTTGTGCTCATTCAGTCCCTTACCTAGATGTTCCCTAAGTCTAATAATCTACATAAGTTCTCTCTCTTCAGTCCTAATAGATATACTACCTAAACTTATGTCATCTATCACTAATTCCAGTACACTGAACCTAAAATGATGTTCCGTGCCCAGCTCTATGATATGTTTTGCTATGGCACTATAGGTATGTCCTTTCTTTAAGCAGTGCATATGGTCCCGTATCCATTCCCTCAACCTTTGGTTTGTTTTTCCTATGTAGAATGAACTACATGTGATGCAGGGGGTGAGGTATATTAGATTTTTAGAGTTATAATCGGCATTCACTTTTGCATCATATCTTACACCAGTGTCTGGGTGGATGAAATGTGTTCTCTCATATATATATTCACAGAAGTTACATTCCACACATCTTACCATTCCTTCACCACTTGGTGTTTGAGCCAGTCTATCAGCAGTTTTTGGATAACATAATCCCCATTTCAAATTTTTGGTGTTCTTTTAAACCATCCATGGTCTATTCCCTACTAACTCTGCTATTAGATTATCCACCTGGAGAATATACCAGATCTTTTGCAAGATTTCTCTTAAAGCTTTATTGTCCTTTGTATAAGTAAATGAGAATGCAACTCTTTTAGTCTCCTTGTGTCTTTCTACACTATGCATCTCTGGATCAGAATAGTAGGGTGTACCTCTACTTTTCCTAAGACCCATCAATGCACAGCAGATCTTATGTACTTTATTCTTCTTGTAACCTCTATTTACAAAATCAATCACATTCTAGTTTTATGTCTTGCTCAAAATCCATGTCTCTATCCACTAGTCTCGAACATCTCATCACTTGACCCTTGGCAATGTTGTCAAACATATATGGAGGGTGCATATTTGTTCTATGAAGGTATGCAGCACGTTGACACTCTTTCCTGTACATATCTGAGTGAATATATCCTTTATCGTCTATGCTTAACTCGATATCTAAATATTCTATGATGCTATTGGAATATTTTCCAGTAAAGTTCAAAAAAACTGTTGCTGTCATTCATATGATCCACAAACTCTTGTAAACATGTTAAATCTCCACCCCATAGCATGAAAAGATCATCGACAAAACATCGATAAAATTTCATATAAGATACAGCCAAGGGATGTGATATCATAGTTGCTAACTCCCATTCTGCCATTACCATGTTGGCATAGCTGTTGGTACACGGGGTGCCCATAGCTACACCTGATGTCTGAATATAGTAACACCCATCAAATACAAAGATTTTACTATCCAAAATCAATTCAAGTAGGTAGCAGATAAAATCAACATGTGTTTCAGAGTATACTCTTTTCCTTGACAGAAAACTCCTAACCATTGCTAATCCATCATTCTTAGGTATTACAGTGAAGAGTGATGTCATGTCAAGTGTCACCATTATCATATCTACTTCCAAACAAATGGATCTACCTTTGGTATAATCATAGAGCTCCTGTAGTACCTGCTTACTGTCTCATAATATATACTCATGACTTTGTAGAACTGGTTTTACTTGTTTGTCCACATAGATAGATAATGGTTCAGTAAGCCAGCCCCTACCCACCACAATTGGTCTTAAAGGGGGGAAATTTGGATCTTTCTGAATCTTGGGCAATCCTTGTAAAGTTGGAACTACTGGCTGATCCACCAAAAAATATCTGAATAGTTCCTTAGAAATTATATAACTTTTCACGCAATCAACTAAACCATTCAAGATTCTATCTTTGATTGTACCTATAATACTAATATCTACTTTTCTATATTTGTCAGGATCTTGAAGCATTTCACCCATTCTACTAAAATAGAAGGATCTGTCCATTATCACTGTCAAACCCCCCTAGTCCGCAGGATGCATAACAATAGATGTATCAGCCTATAGTTGTTTCAAGGCTGTTTTCTCATTTAAAGTTAACTTCTCAAAGTTCCTCTTACATCTCAAGCTGTTCTGTTCAAAATGTGCATGCACTTCCTTTTCACATAATTTATAAAATACCTCTAGTATCGGATGATGCTGAGGAGTATACACACTTGGTTTTGAAAAATAAATTCACTTTCAGGTGTATTAAACATCAATTTTAGTTGCACATTATGTAAAAACAATTTACAATCAATCAGTGCATCTGTTAGCTCAGCCGACTGAGCAGGAATAAATGATAGCCCCTTGTTTAATACAAAACATTCATTGACAGTTAAATACCTTTGTAAAATGTTCCATATCAGGTCTTTTCCATCACATTCCACATTTTCTGTATTAGGGCTATCATTTATACCTGCTCAGTCCGCTTAAAGTTTGTGAAAGCGCTTACCAATTTCACAGGATTTTTGCTGAATTAAAATGTTTTATTGGAATTTAAACTGGTGTTGACGTTATTGTGGATTTATCTGCCATGAGCTGCTGAGAGTATATGTTTCTTTAATAGGGATTAAGTGCTTTTGTCCTCACAAAAATACTGGACTTCATCAAAATCAAAGTACATTTGAATAATGAAGCCTTTTTATATGTTTATCCACACCCATGCACCCATAAAACTCATCAATTATCCAATTAGTCCAGTAAAAACTGTATCTTAAAGTGACAAATCATACAAAGAAAATATATATAAAATACTTTCCATTTTGTACGTGAATTCAGAAATTGTATAACAAGGTACAAATAAACATTGCATATTGATGATTAAGGAGTAAACAAAACTAAACATGTTCACTAAAAGTACACACAATCCTTAAATATCTTTCTAAGGCATTAGCATAAAGAATATCAAAATTCTCTTGGCAATAGAAATGTTTTGTAATTTTCTACAACATGATACTTTATCCACTGTATAGCTGCATCACTATGAAGGGATACACGTACACAATCAGTGAACCAAAACCTGCACTGATCAGTGATGGAGAATGCAGACTGCAGCCATTTACTTAAACTCATAAATTCATGGTTTAAAGCTATATGACTTGCATGCAGCAAAAGCTATTTCCTTTTATGAGGTGCACAGAAAGGACAACATGCTTACATCTGCTACACTGAAGTACAGAAAAGAAATAGACATGAACTTTCTGAGTATGCAGTGAAGTAGTAGTACATTTCAACTGAATCTGATGTGCAAGTATGCTGTTAATCAGGTAGATTTGAAAGTGCATTCTAAATTTTCAAATTATTCCATTTATGTATTGTCTACCCTGATGGAACTGGTACTAACAAATAATTTTGTCTGGTTCCAAGGCGAATACTTCAAACAAACTTGAGGGGTAGCGATGGGGGCAGTGGTGGCCCGCATTTTTGCCAATATTATTTTATGGCAGTGGGAAACTAAATTTGTGTTTGGTTCAGATTATATGAAGTACAGCTACAAGTATTATAGATTTTTGGATGACATTTTGGTGTCATAGGAAGAAGGGATTGAGATCCCAGAGTATGTCAACTATATCAATAACACCACAGATTTTTTAACATTTACAAGTCGTTTGGAAGAGGAGGGCATCAATTATTTAGATGTCCACATATATAAAAATAGGAATGAGAGACGCTTTGAGTCATTCATTTATAGAAAACTGACATATTCAAACAGTTTGCTACATTTTGGAAGTGAACATCCTTTTTGGCAAAAAAGGAATTTAGTGAAAGGGCAAATGATCAGATTATCCAGGTTAATTACTGAGGAACAAATGTTTAAAGCAGAACTTGAGAAATTGAAATAAATGCTCAGGTTAAGAGGATATCCCCCATTACTGTTGGAGAAGCAGAGATCATTTTTTATTAGTAAGAGAGTGGATATGTACCCCCCCTTATTGAGAAACCCTGAAAGTGAGATGGGGGAAAACAACAAACAACATAGTGCTGCCTGTTGTGTGTTAACTTACGACCACTATTCCCCAGAAGTTAGACAGATAGTGGAAATCAATTGGAGCTGTGTGTTTGGGGCATTTAGTTTAACTGACAAGTTGGGACAAACCCAGAAAATAGTATTTAGAAGGGGAATGAATATGAAAAATATGTTTGAAAGGAATCAAAAACAAAATTATATCCCAATGGGGAAGATGTGTAAGTGTTACACATGTAAGGAATGAAAGTATACTTATGAAACTAGGAATGTGGTCATTGAGGGACACAAAAAGGTGTTACCTATACAGAGGAACTATAATTGTAATACTAAGGGGGTGATATACGTGGCTTTATGCAAGACATGTACTGCCTTTTATATCAGGAAAACTAAAAACCAATTGAGGAGCATAACTATGCAATAAAAAAGCAGGACATGTCAAATGCCTTCTAGACACAGTGTAAATTGTAACAATTTTAGAAAATTCCTCTTGTGTACTACAAAAGGTGCAGAGACAGGAACAAGGGGGGAATTGGTCAAGTTTTTTGGAGTACAGGGAAACATACTGGCAGGTTTTGTTGAATGCCACATGTGTTCCCGATATTAATGATAGGGTGTCCATTAGTAGTTTGTTGTCATTAAAAGCAGATACGGTTTTAGGTAAGAAATTGCTTTTACAACTAAGAAGAGGACAGGACTTGTATCTATATAAAATTTGTATATTATACACTTAAAGAAGTATTAATATAGTTTCTGGTTCCTAAATAGACAGGGTGTTTCAAGATATATATTTTTTACCATGAAATACCTAATGTTGTTTAAGGGTTACATTATAAAGTTTTTATATTGATATTTCAGTGTTTCATAATAGGAAATGACAGTTTTAAACATATTTATACATTGAGGATTTTCCTTGGCTGATGTGAATAGGATCCTGTATAAAAGAGGATGTATGTAAGGTGTTTTTATCTGATGAAGTTCCGTATTGGTGAATAAAAGGAACAAAAGCACTTATTACCTTACAGAGGTCTTGCTTTGCCATTTGTGTGTGGTGATTTTATTTTTTTCGTTTTGTGTTGGATTATTATATTTATTGATTAGGTATATCAACTAGTTTCAGCAAACCTTTTTTAACCATGGCCAAGGCTAGGTGAGTAAACTGGCAAAATAAATTTATAGCGCAAAAGAACTAAAACAACAGTGAGGAGAATTTCTACATACATGACCATGTGCTATAAAACGGAGGTAATAATATTACGGTTATCTTATAAAATATGTGCTTAGAGTAAAAATAACTCCGGCGATGCTTCACATTATGTTAGTAAATGTAGAATCATTAATGTAAACTGCTAAGCACAGGTAATAAGCATATTTTCAGAACAGCAAAAGATGGTTTAGTAAATAGAGAAAAAAAAATCTGAGGCTGGAGAGGAAGGGATCTGCAGGAGAAAAGATAAAGAGAGAGTGAGGCATCAAAGAGAGCTAGATGTGGGTGGGTAGTCTGACAGTGAGAGAGAGCTGACTGAAAAGGCTGAAGATCTAGGGTTACCACCTGTCCCACTTTGCGAGGGACAATCCCTCTTTGGGCATTTGTGTCCTGACAAAAAATTGTAAAAATGGCAAATGTCCTGAGATTTTAGGACAAAATTATTTCTTATATTTTATGTAATAGTTGCATAAAACAGTTATTCTGTATCTGAAATACCTAAATGTTATACGAAACAGAATAAGCAACTAAAATACTACAAGAATAGGCTTTTATTTAGGCAAAAAAGTTAAGTTCTGTCCTTTGTACTGGCCGTGGGTATGTGTCGACCTGTAAAATCTGATGTCTGTACCAAAAATGTCCCACTTTGGCCATTTGAAAAGGTGGCAACCCTATGAAGATCATGTAAGTTATGAAGGGCATTGTTACCGCCAGGAAATCTGGCACTGTATCTTATTCTAGGAAGGAGGGAGTTCCAGATCACTGACACAAGGTTTTATGTTCAGCTGCTATAACTTTATATAATAAAACCAGCAAGATCCTGTCCTTACACCTAGTGAATGAGATATCTGCTGGTTTGTACATTCAGGAACTAATTGGCTCCTAACTGACTCTCACAACTGTAAATAAAATAGTATCTGTTATATCCTCATACACCTATCACCAAACACTGCAGATTCTCCTAAATCCACAACACCACAAGATAAAAAATAAAAACAAACAAAAAATACCACTCAGACAGTGTAATTAGCAGCAAAACCAGTTGACGAGAAACAGATTTAATAAAAGTTCAATCTCACTAGCGCTTCAGCCACAGTCTTCTAAGATTCTCCTAAATCTCTAAGCCTTTATGACATGTAACTGCAGAAAATATGAGCAGCAAAGGCTGGTCTATTAAATACTTACATCATATAACTGATGAATGGATATATAAACGTTTTGCCAAGTTTAAAAAATCTTGTAAATTTCCACAACAGAACTGTTTTGTTTTTGTTAGTCATTCAGAGAATTTTTTTCGCCTCACACCAGCTTTCTCTTGCTTTTTCATGATCTCACTCTCTCATGCCACCCATCCAACCTAAGAGGGAGCTCATGTGCCTGATGCAGATGAATGTGCACATGACACTGTGTACCCATGCTTATTCATTTCGCCCTTACTGCTGACAAGCCTCAGGATAACAAAAAATGCCTATTATCACAGTCACTGGTAGAGTTATAAAGTCTTTATCTAAGGACAGGGAGTAGTGAAGATGTTATTTTCTGTTAGTGCTGAACACATAAGTGCAACCACCATCTGGCCAGGGAGTATTAACAGAGGTCCTATTCCAGCTGATGGCCAGGTTGCAAGAAATAGTAACAGAGGTCATCTTCCAGCCTGTGACCAAAGTACCATGAAATATTAGAGATGTCCTAGTCCAACCAGTGACCACGTTAACAAGGAATAGTAAGAGAGGTCAGCTGGTACACAATGACCAGGTTACTAGGTAACATTCATAGAGGTTCTCTTCTAACATGTGAGTTGCAGAGCAGCAATTTGTGCAAAAATAAGATAATGGCTGGACCCTTCGATGCAAGAGGCTAACTGTCTGAAGTGATGGGGCATTGTGGGGCATTATTCTACTGAAAATACATCTCTAATGTGCTACTTCAGATATATTAGGTCCTATGATGGAATCTAATGAGTACAAAAGTATAAAAGTTGTTCTATCAGTTTTACCTCAAGGCCCTTTCAAGTGCATTAAATCTAACATTTATGGATATGTTAAATCAGATACAGCCCTTGCTTATTAATGTTGATTTCTTTAGCATTGTGTATTATTTAAAGAGTAGTACGTGATGATTCCTTATGCAATCATCATTAAATAGGTAGTAAAGAATGACACTAAAACTAGAGTATATAAACACGTATGGGAAAATTATGATCATAGTAAAATGCAGGATAAACATGTTTCTGAATTACCAATTCAATTATAAGCTTTTTGATCCGAAAGGTTATTTAATTTTTAAAAGGTATAAGAATATTGGACTAGATAAATATATATCCTATCGACTCCAAACAGCATGACTATAATCATACACTTCTGTAAGCAGCTTGTCTCTCTAATGATTTTAATGGTTTTATCTGTTTAAATTATTTATTTTGATGTTAGCATGTAATGATTTGTATTTATTTATGTTATTTTGATGGCAGTATTTACATTTTTGTACACCACTTCTAAGAGTATTTGCAGTTAAGACACTTGAAGAAATAAATCCTTTGTCATGTGGTACAGTACATGTAGCTTGGAGTGTCTGTTCTGAAGACTAGGGTTATTACAGCATACCTCTCCTGAGGACAAAAGTGTAGTTTTGCTGTTTGAAGTGGAGGGATTTACCAACATGATTAAGGATATCATCCTGAAGTGAATGGAAAGCAAAAGAACCAAGGACAGTGTGGTGCCCTGTCTCTTTCCTCATCATTTATATTGAAAGTGCAAACGTATATTATTAAAATGAAGCTGATTCTATTCAATATTTCACCAGATGATATACCTGGGCACTTTCATTTGTAGGGGTAATATTCTAACTGCCAGGCTGTGATACATTTATGTTATTGTTATATGCGGTGTTTAATGTCAAGGTTCAGTCTGTTTATTCAGTTTATAATGTGGTTGTGAATTTCTTTTACAGTTGATGTGTATCATTATTATTATTATTATTATTATTATTATTATTATTATTATTACTATTATTATTATTATTATTACTATTATTATTATTATTATTATTATTGTTGTTATGATTATTAATTATTATTATTATTATTATTATTGTTATGATTATTATTATTATTACTATTATTATTATTATTATTATTATTATTATCATTATTATTATTACTATTATTATTATTATTATTATTGTTATGATTATTAATTATTATTATTATTACTATTATTATTATTATTATTATTATTATTATTATTATTATTACTATTATTATTATTATCATTATTATTATTATTATTATTATTATTATTATTACTATTATTATTATTATTATTATCATTATTGTTATTATTATTACTATTATTATTATTATTATTACTATTGCTATTATTATTACTATTATTATTATTATTATTATTATTATTATTATTATTATTATTATCATTATTATTATTATTATTATTATTACTATTATTATCATTATTGTTATTATTATTATTATTATTATTATTAGTACTATTATTATTATTATTATTATTATTATTATTATTATTATTATTATTACTATTATTATTAGTTTTTTACAAGAGGACTATAACCCTTGTCTGACTAAAACTTAACTGACAGTACAGTATGCATCATGGAATAAATGGACGAATGGTCACCCATTCAAAAGAACAATGACAGCCCATAGATAGGACTAAAAGGAACAAGTAGAAAGTAAAGGTGTCATGCACCCAAGTTATGCCAGGACAGAAGATGAAACCATGCTTCAAAGCCTGTGGCTTTGTAGTAACAGTTGCTATTCCCAGATGGATGCGGTGGTACAGGCTACATCTTAAAAAAGCATTTATATCACATCGAAAGCCAAAAACACCGAACACCATTTAATCGAACCTAAATAATCTAAAGCACACAATATCGAACATTCAGAACAGCGAATTTTTTCCCAGGGAAAAAATTTGCTATTCCGAAACACATTCACACAACACAGGCACACCAAAAAAACAGTAATCCACACACTTACACTTAAAATCATACATCTAACTACATCCAACCCTACACTAAACTATACAAACACTATTATCTATTCACTTACCTTAAACCGCCCCTAACCCTAAACTCTGTCACTATCGCACACTCACCTCACCAGCGCCCTAACCCTAACTCACGTAACCCGCGCCTTAAACCTAACGTCCACACAATCACACACTTACCTGAACCTCCGTAACTTTCCACCACAGTGCTAAATATAGTGAAGCCACAGAAACGGACAACCAAATTCTTTCCCTAGGAAAGAATTTGATGTTCTGCAGCTTCGCTATTTTTAGCGTTCGCTGCATAGGATTTGACATTGTGGCATTCGAGGTTATTGGCTTTTGATAACGTGATATAAACCCTTAAAAAATAAGTGTCACAAATGTACTATAAAGTGGCAGTGAAAGCAGCTTTCTTCACTTGCTCCATACTATCTGCAGGGAGTTTCTTGGAATGTTCCTGATAAAGTCCTCACTCAGATACCTATAAATGCCAGTGGGGAATGGTATAGGAACCATGACTTACGTACAGTGACTGTATCAACATTATAAATCTATTTACCTTATTAGAGCATTTGGCCTGCAGTCCTGTATTCTTCTACTTTATAATACTTCAGACGTCTGTGAGATGCAGCCTGAATTAACATGGTCAGCATGAGGGTGTATAGGTTGAGGCTATTAATGTCCTTGCTTCATGTACTCGCATCTTAAGTCCAGGCAGCATTATAATATGAAAGTCATACCACAACCTTGAGAAAACATGGGGAAACTTCATAAATAAAATACATGTGTTGCAGTAAAACTTGTATGAGAACAAAAATAATACAGAACGTAATGTTTTGTTAAGATAAATTCCTAAGACTGGGAATGTTATAAGATCACAGTAAGCCTTTAAGGATGAGTAAAATGTAGCCAGAATTGTTATTTACTTGAGAGCCTGAAAGGCTACCTTTCAAATCTGTCAAGTCATTGACATTAATTGTTGATTATCGGCGCTCAAGATAATGCAATTACTCAAGACAGTTTCTTCACTTGACGTAATGAAGTAAATATTCCACAAGATGGAGAACTTCACAAACAAAAAATGGTTCTACATGTGAGAGAGGAAGGTGATGAGATAGTGAGCCACAAGAAACACAGATTTGCATGAAATACAAGATTCAGGGATTTATAAGAGTGTAACAAAATATAAGTTCATCCAGACTGTGTAAAGTGTGATACAGCTCTGTTCTCACAATGTATTGGGTCCAAGTCCTTACCTTAATTGTAACCTTCTTAGCATGTAAGGAACTGTTTTATAAAAACATCTTACATTTTTAATAATATATTTAACGTTGTACTACATTCAAGGTCTATTTTTAAGTGAAACTTTCTACAATGCATTTGAGTCTGGCATACTATACATAAATACTATTTAATGGTACTGTTATAATATTTTTGTTGAAATAATGTTTCATTTTATTTCAGGTTGCAGGTCCCAGCCAAGCCTGTCCCAGCCTCTCACAGAGTCTGTGTCTCTGGGACAAACAGCCAAACTTCCCTGCACCATGAGTGGGGGCAGCATCAGTGGCTACAGGGTACACTGGTACCAGCAGCGACTTGGCACTGCCCCACGCTATCTTCTAAACTACTATACTGATTCTGACAAACACCAAGGCACTGGTGTCCCAGCTCGGTTCTCTGGATCCAAGGACAGCTCCAATTACTATTTAACCATCTCTGGTGTCCAGGCAGAGGACGATGCTGATTATTACTGTAACGTGTGGCACAACGCAGCTCACAGTGATACAGTTATAGAAGGAACTGAAACAATAACTGTCTGCATCATCAGAACTGTGTGTACAGAGGATGATGTTAGGTATTACTGTGGTACATGGGGCAGCAGTTACAATGTATGCAGTGATACAGTTACAGGAGGAAGTGAGACAAAAACCTGATTCATTAAGTTTTTTTTGTATTTGGCACCTCTACATTAACAGATCGCCACTAGCAATGTAAAGAATAAAGTACAATATTTCAGTTCTGGTGAATATACACTGTGCAAAAGAAAAGTGTGCTCAAATATTTTGAAGATTAGTGAGAACTGGGCTGCCAGCCAGACATGACAATCTTACTTCTATTTTACCATTATCTATACCTTCATTTTCCCTGGTGAATTCGACTAAATATTTGAATGGTAACCACTTATACTGATTAATCTAAAGACATTAAACACCTCTTGTTCTGTGTGTATGTGTGTGTGTGTGTGTGTGTGTGTGTGTGCGTGTGCGTGTGCGTGTGCGTGTGTGTGTGTGTGTGTGTGTGTGTGTGTGTGTGTGTGTGTGCGTGCGTGTTAGTTACTATGACCAAACTATGCAATATGCTTCTCCTTTACATGTATAATTCAGTCAATTTCACTGTTCAGTAGTGCATTAACCCTAGTATTATCTTGTGTGACAATTTCAATTTTATATTTTATATTATTTACAAGCATTAATATTATTTTTAACTCTTGAATATCACTTTCTGAACTACTTTCCTCTTTCTGTCTGTCTATCCAGCCTATGCAAAAGTTGTGGAGTTTTTGTCACTCAGTCTCACCTATAAATCGGACCTGCCCAGTAGAGCAAACACACTCAAAAAGCATAATAGGAAAAAGCATCCAAACAGCACAAAATATGTCTCTGCAGAAAAGGCTTCCAGCTCTAAAACCCACATTAAATAAACTCACTGTGTCTCTTCTGTCTGGCACTGTAGCTCAACAATCAGTAGCAAACAAAAATGTCAGGAGCAAACGTCCAAATTTAGTGACATTTGTCAAATACAGGTTCGAGCATTATGAAAGGTGGAAGAATGATTTGTATCAAACTATATTTTTCCGAGAAATAATGTCTGCACATGTAAGTGACGGTATTAACTATTTGTCATAATTATGATCATTCTGTCACTAAATACAGACTTTAGGAAAAAAATGAAATAAAATCTGCAAACAAAGATACATACATTCCATGAAATCAAGAGCAGTTAAAATGCTCAGCTGGAAGCCTACTATTGCAGACTCCCTCTTATCCGACCTCTTTTTAACCAGCCATCAAATTTCTGGCCATAGCCCTAGCAAACAATAACAGAAAAGAAAAACTCTTCTGCCTCCTCTGGGTTAAATAATGATAGACATTTGCGTTTTAGAATTCATGTTCATTAGAAAAACGCATACTAAAACAAATCCTGTTATTCTAGCTGATTTATAACCTATAAATGCTATTTTGTATGCGTTTTCTGATTAACCAGCCAATCGTTTATCCAGCCTAATGTATGGTCCCAGCAAAACTGGATAAGAGGAAGTCTACTTACCTATGAACCCTATGAACCTACTTGTGTTTTTTTTTTGTAATTCTTTACTCAGCCACTCTTCAATGCCCCCTCCAGTCCCATTCTGCCCCAGCCTGCCCCTGCCTCCTCCCTCATCTCTTCCCAACATAATGTAACTTGTTAATGAAGACATATGCTCCATGGTTCTTATCTCCTCTCTTGTTACTGTCTGCTGATTCCTGCCTCAGTTATTTTCCTCAAAGAATAATGACATGTTCCTTCAATTAAAACTCAACTTCCTGATGGCTGAACCTGATAAATTTTTTGTCTAATAAAATTATGCTGATAATTGCTCATAAACTCACTTATTTAATTCCAAATGGAAAAAGGAAGAAAAATAAAGAGACAGGCAGAAAGTATATAGATAGAGATATCTCTATAGATAGGGATTGCTTTTTTTTTTTTTTTCCTGCAGACACTAGTACGGAATATTTTAAATGTAATTTTTATACTCTCCCTGTGGCCACAAAATAGCCACCATCCCCCCAGCTATTGGTAGGTGTTACTCATGAAGCAGGCTTCACCCATACTGGGGAAAGGGATTAGCAGAGTTTCAGATGCTCATTTCTCCCTCTTCTCTAGGGCTCTGGTCACTACTAAAGTCAGGTCATCTCAGATGTCATTAACAATTTCTCCCTTCACATCATAGAGCACAGAGCTGTATGGCTACTCACAAACTATATATTACATGCAATAGGTTACCAACATAATATAGGATGGCACAGTGGTGCAGCAGATAGTGTCGTTACCTCCTAATAAGAGGTTCTCCAGTTTGATCCTTGGATAAGGTACCTTCTGTGCAGAGTCTGCATGTCCTCCCTGTGTTTGCATGAATTTGTTTGAGGTGTTCTGCTTTCCTTCTAAAGACATGCAGTAGGTAGACTGGGTCCTTTAAATTGGCCAGAGATATGTGTAGAACTATTGCAGTAGGACTAGCCACCTGGCAGTGTAAATCTTGGTTCTAGATGATTGGCACTGTTGAAGTGGCATCCCAGCACCATGGCGGGGCGTGGCTTGGTTGGCAAGCTGAAGACAGCACAAACTCTCTGCTCTGCAGTAATATAAATTCTCTGACAGGAATTATTTGAAAAAATCACCAAAAACAACTTCCAAACAGAAGATTCAGAATCTAGAAACTTCAAGCTTTCATTTGGTGTATTTTCCATACTACAACATTTATATTTTCCTGTCAAAATTAACTGCAGAAGAAAGGAGAGAACTACAACTGATGAAAGAAGAGTCTCCTTAAATCCACTCAACAGGAAAATTCTATGAAAAAGAAGCTGTATTCAATCCTCACAAACATACAAGACCTAATGTTGAAGATGGACAAACTGGACCTTAAAGTGGATAAGATAAAAAAAATATTCAACTAAGCAGATTGAACTATTAAGTGACATTTTAAAACAATTACCAATGCAATTTTTTTTTTTTTATAAAAGTGATAAAGTTTAACCATAGGTGCGCGGGTTTGCCCATTGCTTAGCTATGCATACTCCAGCTTAAATGACACGAAGTTAAATAGCAAGATTCAGGCAATTGAAGCAGCACTGCAATAGTATAGTGGTTAGAGTGCTTGCTTTGTAAGCAGTCAGTCTGGGTTTTTCCTCACTATAACAAATTTCTATTTTACACGTGAAAGGTATTTATAAAAAATGTATTGTTGTATAACCTACCAAATAACATATATTTGTGAACTGGAGTACTGCGTTATGTTCAGATGTGAGGTGTCATTGTAATAAAGTGGAGAAATCCTGAGATAAACACAATTGTCCCATACAGTATACATACACATGAATCAGGGATACAAAACAGATTTATAACATGTAATAAATGATAAATCAATGCCATACAGCAAATATAGTGTGTAAAATTAAAAATAAGTAATGCTAAGCATTGCACACCACTGCTTACCAGGTGTAAGCAATGAGTAGCCCAGCTAAATAGATTTGCCCATTGGTATGCCCTTTAAGCAATGCCAATCTAAGGTAAGCAGGTCTGCCCATAGCTCAGCATTTTCAAAGCCGTCCAATCATGGCAAAGTGCGGGAACTTGGTCGTATTTAAACCCCACAGGTGGGACTACATCTCATAACTGGTTGCAGCTTCCTCCTGTAGGCACAATGGCTGGGGTTGGTGAAGGATCATGCTCCCGAGCGCAGCGCTGGGCCATCCAGGAGTCCAGGGTCATAGTAGGACTCCTTGTAAAAAAACATGAGGAGAGACTGCTGCAGAGCCAGTACCAGGGCTCCCAATATAAAGCGGAAGCCTGGGACCATCTTGCTCATGACCTCACCAGTGCCACTGGTTTCCCTCAAACTGGTGAGCAGGTCAGGTATCGCTATGCTGACTTGAAACGGAGGAAGAGGGAGCACTTGCATCAGTGGATCCAAGAAGCTAGGCAGAGGGGTGATGTCCCAGCAGTGTATAAGTACTCATTCTATTAACTGTTTAATAATTGCCTAGCTTGTGTATATTATGGATAGCTATAGCTAAATATTTCACTAATTCTCTTACAGCTGCAGCAGAGCGGGCTGTTAATCAGGAAGCTCATGCGTCCAGGCTGCAAAGGCTGCGTTGTGAGCCAGGTTAGTAATAATCTTGCATGTACTGTCATAAGAAATAAATATAAAAGTAGTAGAAAGTTAATTGCCAGTATAAAAACAGTTATTGTGTATGGGATGTACTGAATAAACCATTCAATATGGCAGGAAGAGTCTCATATAGGTTGTATTTAAATAAAAGTGTAACAGCCTGGCAATAAAAGTCTAACTCCTGGACTGCGTGTGTTTACTATGGTATCATATGGTAATGTAATAGTGTTGCATTTTCTTAATAATACTGTGGTATTAAGCACTGTTACCCACACTGTGCTACATAAACAAAAAATGTGTAGGAATGTCTGTATAAGACTGTTGTAATCACAAGAGGTCATATTGTACAACTGTGGGAGTTAGACAGAAAACAGAGAAAAAGTACACAGCAATATCCAAGTAACACACTCTACTGTAAAGTAAACTGTTGTAATTTTACCACACACAGCCATGGTTCAAATCCTGGGAGTGGTAGTAAGCTGTATGCATAATTATACCCCTCAACTATACAGATTTATTCCGACTGTCCAGATAATTGGCTTATATTTTCTGCCTGTCACCCTGTCCCATTGGCAAATCAGTGGGATGATCACTCTAGCAACTGACCAAAATGTTATGAGAGCAATATGCAAAATATGTCTCATCTCTATCCCCATGCTGTTAATTTATGACCAGAGTGTGTGCACTAACAGAGTGAGACGTATGTGCATAATAATAACTTGGGATCTGGTAAACTGTGTGGCAACATTCAAGAAGTGTTAACAAACATTCCCTGCACAGGTCTGTCAGAGAAGAAAAGTGTGCCTGGAAATAAAGATTGAAACCCTGGACTGGTAGTGTTTATTCTAGTATTGTATGGCATTGTTAGAGTTGCAGTTTCTCTGAATAATAATGTAGTAGTAATCACTGTCACCCACACTGTGCTGCATAATAAAAATGTCTAGGAATGCGTGTATAAGACTGTTGTAATTACAAGGTCAGATTGTAAAACCATGGGAGACTTATAGACAGAAAACAGTGAAAAACTGTACGGTATTATCTAAATAGCACACTCAACTGTGACGTAAACTGTTACATTTATAACAGACACAGCCATGGTTATAATCCTGGGAGTGGAAGTAAGCTGTATGCATAATCATACCCCTCAACTGTACAGAATTGCTCAGAATGTTCAGATAATTGGCCCATATCTGCTGCCTGTTACCTTGGCCCCCTGGCAAATCAGTGTAATGATCTCAGAATTTTAGGCAGCTGTTAATGACATATAACCAATTGTCAGACCTGTAAACATTCAGAAACTGTATATGAAAACAAACCTGTCATTGTAGCAACTCACCAAATGTTTATGAGAGCAATTGTCAAAATATGTCCCATTTCTACCTGCATGTTGTCAAGCCTTGACCAGAGTGTGTGCAATAAGAGATTGACAGGTATGTGATTAACATCAACATGGAATCTGGGAATATGTGTAGAAACAGTCAGGTAGTCTTAACAAACAATCTTTCCACAGGTATACCAGGTAAGAGGTGTATAGACTTTTAGGTATAGCACTAGTTCACGTATATACCTGTTTACAAACATACCACTGAACAAACTAAGGCCATAGGGTAGTGTAATGATACCTGTAAGTTACAGATTAGAGCAATGACTACAGGGATATATAAGTTGTTAATTGAAATCTCTCTCCCCCTCCCCACCATATATGCAGTGGACTTTCCTGGTTAACAAAAGCAAATAAATAAATAATAAATAAATAATAACCTAAATACACAAATCAATGGATATGTGTACAATTAAATCTACTGTTGGGACATATGTCCTATTGTTTGATAAATATTGAAATGTATTTCTATGCATGTTCCATGTTGAAATACTCTCACATTGGTGGCTTGT